>NC_092229.1:3654994-3862494 GCF_036320965.1 Panulirus ornatus
ATAAGGTTTCTTCGAAGCGCGCGTCCATGATTAACTTTGTTACAGACAGCCCTTAAAAGGTTGGTGTTTGTGTGGTAGACTGCAAGAGTTCGCTGCCGCATTAATCGCTTGTTGTGGTGTGTGATCTACACGCGTTAGCTAGGTGCAGTCCTCTAGATTTCGTTGGGAATATGTAATGATGAGGTTTCATGATGAGTGAGGCGAGCGACAGGCACACGAAATGATGAAATCATTTTGAGAGCAGAGTTAAGGCAGTTCTTCTTGTGGCTCTTGGGCACATCTTGTAAGTTGTGGGGTGGGTGTGTTTGTGTGTGTGTGGAGGGAGGGGATAGGGGATGATATTTCTGTTGAGTAGAGAACAAGTCATCCCAATATAATTCTTGTCATATTTTGAAGTTTACACCTTTCAGACAAGCATCGCCTCAGAGGAGTCGTCCTGTCCATGCTTCTGAATGTAGCGTAGCTTCGAAGCTGCAGGAGACCCTGGATAAGAGGTCCTGGGGTTATAGTCCATTGTGAAAAGGGTCCTTGAGTTGTATGATATATATATATATATATATATATATATATATATATATATATATATATATATATATATAGCACATATCAGGTGAAGACGATCACCAACGGGATCACGGGCCTCGAAGTTGGGCAGTCGAATTAGCAGGCTAGTGAGTGAAACCGCTCGGCTACCGCGAGACAATAGGAAACTTTTGTCCCGTAGTATGTGAGTGGTTTAGCTTTAGACTGCCAGTTCGATTGCCTTGGTTCGAGTCCCGTGCGTGTCAGTGAGGTAGCTCCAGGAAACAGATGAAAATTGGCCCATCCACTCATATGCACATATATGTACAATTTTCACTGAATAATCACAAGCTTCTGAAGCCAGCTGGTGGTCATGAGAGATATTTCTTCCATTTCTCGACATATAATTCAGCATGAGAAATCTCGCATCCTGGATGATGATGAAATAACAAGAAGTAAGCAAGAGATTTACGGGAAAGATAAAGCGGAAGAAAGAAATGTGTCGTGTTTCACAAAGTAATTTTGTTGTTTTAAACCATTATTCAGCTACACACACTCGTAATCGGCCTACTCTATTTCAGCCGCTGTTTGAAATACAAAACGATGACAAGCATAGGATACATAAGAGAGTTCTTGGTGATGACGTTATTGTGTTAGACTACGCAGCCTTTTGTTTGGTTTCATGCTCCCAGACCAACCTGTCATGCGAGAAAATTCGACGTGTTTCGCTCACCAGCTCCCCTACAGAGCACGAATGTCTTTTAATTAGAAAAACCTTATTACTATTTTCATATTGTAGTCTACATGCTATGCAACAACTGCAATCTACGTCACACCGCCTACTCACTCGCTCTCACAAAACACAATAGTATAATAACAACAATATTCGCAGTTACTCATATATATATGTTTTGCAAATTAACATCTATCCTTAAGTTGTTACATTACGCTAATACAGAGTTAATGACATTCATTTTCTTTCTGCAGTAAAGCAATTTTATTGAAAATTTTCATAGCTGTAAGTACCCGACATCAGAGGGAGAGGGGTTCGGGAACCTTCTGGGTTGGTGCAAATGTCTATATATACTGGCGCTGTCTCAGGCTGGCGGTCAGAACTCCTCCTGTCGGTGGGAAGCGTTGTGTGCTCTTCTGAACACCGCATCGCCATTATCATTTTCTCATTCATCCTACCCGCCTTAGTCCTTAGAAGGTGAGACTATTTTGATCAGTGTTGTTCGATCTCAGTTATTTTGAAGAAGTCTATTTTCGTATTAGGTTAACTGATAATGTCATTTACGCTGACAGTAGTGGAAACTTTCGTTTGGAAGTAACTGGTGAAACCGGCAATGATAGGCTACAGTGATGCATCAGGAAGCTAGGCTTTTGGTGCATCTCTTCAGATATATGAAAACATTCTGTGCATTCGTGGCGTCTTTATGTTGAATGTTGAATAAACAGGTGACCCATTGTGTGAATCTTTCCGGCAGCTTCTGCGGGGTAATGGTGGTGGGTGTGGTGCGTTATTTCTTTCCCCGTCGCACTGGGACAAGAATAGAACAGCTTCATGAATTCCAGATGGACTGTCCTGCCATAGATTTGAAATACCGTGATAGAACTCCTCCATATCTCTCGCAAAAAGAATATTTTATCAGTAACATACCCAGCATTTGCTTTTATCAGCCAAAGTTATGGGTTTGGTGAAGCCGTAGACGAAACATGAGTGCGCATGTGGATTTCAGAGATGATTGAGTATGCAGTGCACGGACATGAGTGTGCTTATTGACGTGAACGACATTGTCTGCTGCTGTTGTGCTTTACCTCAGCAACACCTGGCTAGGCTAGCCATCGTCGAACCGTAATGCGAATCTTAAGAGTAGAGCGCAAGAGGACCTTTAGAGGTGATGTGAGAAGCTGAAGGCAATGCAAGACTACGGCTGTCATAGCTTCTTTGTTGTCACTCGCACTGCAAGGTGACATCCGGTTAAAGTTAATGCAATCGTTATTACCATCCAGTGACGGACCCGAACTCTCCCAGGCGTCTGGCACCGGAGTAGGACAACCTCGGTCAGTAGGGTGTCCCACATGCCGGTTCACCTATAATAGAAGTGGCACGGTGCCCACCGCCCGGGAATAATGATACTACCCCAGGTAGGTTATCCTGGAAGGTTGCCAGGGCAGCAGGGCAGACGATGACACGTTAGGTCAGCCGGGTCCTGCGAAGGAGCATCGCATGACCGGCTCTTGGGTGCAACATCACATGACAGCATGAGAACCCGAGGGCAGAGACGTAGCGGATCTATACCAACACAGGCAACAGCGCATGACGCCTTAGAGGAGTTTTAGCATGTAAGATGTGGAGTGATACATAACTCCCATGTAAACATTATGCATATTCACGTATCTAGAGTTGTAGTGTTTCATACATAACTCTCATGCAAACATTATGCATATTCACGTATCTAGAGTTGTAGTGTTTCATCATTCGACTCATTTTTTTTCTTAGCTTCGTGCACATTGATGTGAGATAAACCTGAGAAGGAAATGTCTTTAAGAGAATAACTATTATATACATCAAAGGGTTAGTTAGTTCCCACCTACGACAACTTTTAGAGGATTTAGAAATCGTAAAATCTATTAATAAAACCAAAGAGAGAATTTGAAACTATCTTATTCACACTTTTCTTTTTATGACGTTCTGAAATTTACATATTTCTATTCATATGAAAATGAATTTTTCAAAAAGCCTCAACGACTTTTAAGATTATCACAAAAATCGAAACAGTTTTACTCGAAACAGACGTTCTTTAGATTAAGTATATTATCTTTGCACTGCATTTCATTTTCATGAATCTTAACCTGTCTTCCCGACTCTAATGGTGTTGATTCCTTGCTCATAATTAAGACTTGGTATGTCTGACAGCAAAAAGTAAAACATACGCCAAGCGATATCTTCTACATTGGCGCCTCAGTCTATCTCAGCGTTTTCATAGACATCTCAAAGAACGTCTTTAACGCAGAGAAACAGCGGGGTTTAACCCCGTCATAACAGGTTGAAACTATGATACTAAATACAGTCCTCTGGTAGGCAAGGTAGGCAGTAGGATTACTTGGCAATGTACCGGGTATGTCAGCCCTGGGGATAATCGAGTCTTTATATATTTGTGTGTGTGTGTGATTTATGTGATACCATTGTTTCACGTCGTGATATCACCATTCATTAGAAAGGATTTGTGGTTGTGTGCATAGCAAGATGATTGCATGCGCCGACGTCCTTCCCCAATTATGTATGCACATCAAGCAACTTCACACAAACCCTTCAGCAAGATAAGTTCAGGAGCTTGATGAATAAGAGTCTAGTTAGTGTTTATTATTCTAATCAGCTGTGGCTAGTGTTATCGGTGATCGTCCGTCAACCTAATGCCTCCTTCTCTCAACAGCGATGTCGAAAGCTCGCGCAGTGGGCATCGACCTGGGCACCACCTACTCCTGCGTGGGCGTCTTTCAGCATGGCAAAGTGGAAATTATCGCCAACGACCAAGGCAACCGAACTACGCCTTCATACGTCGCCTTTACCGACACTGAGCGACTCATTGGTGACGCCGCTAAGAACCAGGTGGCTATGAACCCAAACAACACCGTTTTCGACGCCAAGCGATTAATCGGTCGCAAGTTCGACGAGCAGTCAGTGCAGAGCGACATGAAGCACTGGCCCTTCACAGTCATCAACGAAGGTGGCAAACCGAAGATTCAAGTAGAGTACAAAGGAGAAGCAAAGAAATTCTTCCCTGAGGAGATTTCTTCTATGGTTCTCATCAAGATGAAAGAGACGGCTGAGGCGTACCTTGGGCACACCGTCAAGGACTCTGTCATCACTGTTCCCGCGTACTTCAACGACTCCCAGAGGCAAGCCACCAAGGACGCCGGCACCATCTCTGGTATGAACGTCTTGCGTATCATCAACGAGCCCACAGCTGCCGCCATTGCTTATGGTCTCGACAAGAAGGTGGGAGGAGAGCGCAATGTTCTCATTTTTGATCTGGGTGGCGGAACTTTTGATGTTTCCATACTGACCATCGAGGATGGAATCTTCGAGGTGAAATCTACAGCTGGTGATACCCATCTTGGCGGGGAAGACTTCGACAACAGAATGGTTAACTTCTTCGTACAGGAATTCAAGAGGAAGTATAAGAAAGACCTGATATCAAATAAGCGAGCCGTACGTCGCCTGAGGACAGCCTGTGAGCGCGCTAAGAGAACTTTATCTTCTTCCACGCAAGCAAGCATCGAAATTGATTCCTTGTTTGAGGGAATTGATTTTTACACATCCGTGACGCGTGCTCGTTTCGAGGAACTGAATTCCGACTTGTTTAGGGGGACACTTGAACCTGTGGAGAAGGCTCTGCGTGACGCCAAGTTGGACAAGGCTCAGATTCACGATATTGTGCTTGTCGGAGGATCTACGAGAATTCCCAAGATTCAGAAGCTCCTTCAAGATTTTTTCAACGGCAAGGACCTAAACAAATCGATCAACCCTGATGAGGCAGTGGCGTATGGCGCGGCAGTGCAGGCCGCCATCCTGAGCGGGGACAAGTCCGAGACTGTTCAGGACTTGCTGCTTCTCGACGTTACTCCCCTCTCCCTCGGCATCGAGACTGCTGGCGGCGTCATGACTGCTCTTATCAAGCGCAACACCACCATCCCCACCAAACAGACCCAGACCTTCACGACTTACTCCGACAACCAGCCGGGTGTGCTAATCCAGGTGTACGAGGGTGAGCGTGCAATGACGAGGGACAACAACTTGCTGGGCAAGTTTGAACTGACTGGTATCCCGCCAGCCCCTCGTGGCGTCCCACAGATCGAAGTCACCTTCGACATCGATGCCAACGGCATCCTGAATGTGTCGGCAGTAGACAAGTCCACCGGTAAGGAGAATAAAATCACCATCACCAACGACAAGGGTCGTCTCAGCAAGGAAGAGATCGAACGCATGGTGAACGAGGCAGAGAAGTACCGATCAGAGGATGAACACCAACGTGAACGCATCACCACCAAGAACAACTTGGAGTCTTACTGCTTCAACATGAAATCTACCGTTGAGGACGAGAAGTTCAAGGACAAAATCCCCGAGAGTGACCTCACAGCCATCGTTGACAAGTGCAACGAGACCATCCAATGGCTGGACGCCAACCAGCTGGCGGAGAAGGAGGAGTACGAGCACAGACAGAAGGAGCTGGAGAAGCTGTGTAACCCTATCATTACCAAGATGTATGGTGCTGCTGGAGGGCCCCCTGGCGGCATGCCTGGTGGTATGCCCGGGGAACCTCAACCTGGCTCTCAGGGTGGCAGCTCAGGACCCACCATCGAAGAAGTTGATTAAACTTCCACCCATCCAACCGTCTCCTTCGAACGCACACACCCTCACACTTGACCAAAGTCGAGGATCTCCCACATTCGAGGCTACAATATTCCACAACTATCGATCATTGATACCATACAGTAGTTAACTACATACAGTCTAGTTCTTTTTTTTTACGATATTTTGTAATAAATATTTTGTCAGATTACTGAGTTTCATTCTCACTGAGACATCTACAGTGTTTAACAAGGTCCAGTATGTACAAGTGGCTGGCAAGATGAGGATTTCTAAATCGTGACAGCAGAGGAGAATGTGTTCCCTATTAATCTATTAATCATTCAATTGTCTTTTGATATACAATAACTTTTCTTAAAGCTACAACAGATTTGTTAAGGTGTGAAACTATTTTGAGTTTCATACACACGCAATATATATATATATATATATATATATATATATATATATATATATATATATATATATATATATATATATATATATATATATATATTATATATATATATATATATATATTATATATATATATATATATATATTATATATATATATATATATATATATATATATATATATATATATATATATATATATATATATATATATATATAATCGCTGTTTCCAGCGTCACCGGATTGCGTGTGTTCGAGGTTACATCGCGAGTGTAAAGTGACCGTTAGACTAAGGCAGATGTTGATAGGTAATGATAGCAGTAACAATAATGATAACTAATTACAATGTTGATAATAGTGATAATGATAACCGTTTTATTGAGGAGACTATCCTAAGATGAAAATATACAGAGGGCATACAAATAACAATGAAATACAGAAGTCGACGTCATGTTCGTGTGGTGTATGCGTATTTTGTGCTATAAAAAGTCCACCTATTTTTGATGATGTTCACAATGCTTAAGGAGGAACTGTTCTTGTATCGGTCTATACCAAGCTCGAGTGGGCTCCGTGCGGTTGTGGTGGCGAACTGCAACCAGAGGGAAGAAGGATCTCAGGTAGCAGATAACGATGGTGTGAGAGTCATTATACTGAACGCCGCCTGGTGGTGCGAGAGGGGCTGAGGACGATTTTGCAAGCCCTTTTCAGCCTCTTCTTCCGTAGCAGATGAGGGAGGCATAGATGAGACGTCTGGGAATAGGCACAGACGGGGAAGAATAAACGCAAAAAATGAATGTGGGTCTTCCGCTGTTGACGAAGGATCTTTGAGACTATAGGAGAAAGTTTTTGTGATGATTCATACGATATAGAAAAAGAATTGAGTTACTTTAATGTTTCATGTTCGACTGTATAAACTAAGTGTTCAGTATAACGTTTCTGTAGTCCAAACATTTTCTCATATGAATTTCATGTAAACAGAGTGTATGTGGTCTTGGAGTTATCTTGAACTCCTTTAGAAGGTGTTCAAGATCTTTCGATTGATAATTTATGACGACGTTGACGGCCTTAATGACCCTGGAAATTGATGAGCTTAAAACCCAAATAACCCGATTTATATGCAGCAACGGGTGACGCCAAAATCTTATTATGGTTGCTTTCAACTAAAGCACTTTCTCGGTGACTTGTCCTCATAAACAATGATTCAGTGATGAAGTCAGGGGATCTGGAGCAGAGGCCATGGGATTTCATTCTGCGATTGACGAGGTAATAAGGAACTTTTTCCTTCAGTCAAGTGAGGTGCTACATTTGGCTCCATCTAGCTTGTAAACACAGATTCGTCATTATATCATACTCTTCTCCATAGGAAAGTCTTCCTCATGTGAAGATAACCATCTGATATGGTTACTGCTTTTCCGGTATAAGGGTCATTGGGGAAAAAAAAGATGAATTCTTAAGGAACTCCATCCACACCGTACGGTAGTTTTGGTGATTGGAGTGGAGTGGTTTGCCTCATGTTCTTGTGGCTTTACCAGTCTTCGTCGTCCCATAGATTTAGTATTCATCACAGAAAACGATTTTATTGAAACTAAGATCCTCTTTTTCGAATGTTTCTTACAAAATTCATTAGGCCTTGTCCAATCATTTTCTGAAGGTGCAAGGAAGAGCTGAATCTTATGAAGGAAAAGCCCAAAGCTTTCTTCAGTATCCGTCCTATTGGTGTCAGGCTGATTCCTTTTTTCATTCGAAAGTCGTCCTGTTGATTTACACAGACTTCCCTTCATGCGTTGCTGTACAACCTTGTTTCTGGACGCTATCATCATTATGTCCTAAGCAGACTTTCTTAATCTTGTTTTGCAATTAACCAGCGTATCATCCTCCCAACAAAGGCATAGATACTGTGAATCAAGTCTTATCATTACTCCCTTGTGTGACTCTTTCACCATACGTGTCAGGTAAACAAGCGTTGCTCAAAGTTAATGCTATTCCATTGTTTCATAACTGAAACAGAAATGTTAGACAAACATTTACAGTCACAAACAGTCCTGAGGAAGAGATTTATTTACGACCAAGTTAATAAGAAGACCATGACTTGATCATTTTTCTAACCTACGTTGCTTAAGCAATTCATGACAGACTACGTGACACCTGGCTCCAAGTGACTCCCACGTCCCTAATTGGTGCTCGATGCTGTCTGTGGAGAGGGCCAATGTTTACCTTGGACTATGCCGAATAACCTTAGGATGACATTAATGTGCAGGAAGTAAGCAACTTGTCAGCTTACGACTGATAACTCTACTGTGAAGTTGGCGAATAAGTAAACAAACCTGTCTTACTGTTTCCCTGATAGTCTCTTTCTTACGCTTCAAAAAAAACTTGAATGTATTGTTTATGATAGTGAAGCAACATTAAAAATCTTTAAACAAATTAGTCGGCGAGGGGAACATCAATTATTGCTATGTGTTTGACGATATACACACCAACTTAGAAAAAAATATGTATCTCTATGGGATGGCTTTCGGTTTCGAGTTTTCAAATGCAATATCAAAATGACAGAGATCAAATTTCTGCCAGCGAGCGTGTCTGTGACCTTTTCTGGCCTTGCCTAGGGACGACACAGATCAAAATTGCCGTGTCAGCTTCAACAACTATCTGTCTCTGACCCACAGGTAGTACCTTTCCTGGCCACAGTTCACCTAACGAAGCTATCGTCAAGAGAAACTGATTGCCTTTTGTAGGAAACAAACATACAATTTTTTTTATCATCTAATTATACTTCCCCGTATTCCATCAGTCAGACAACGTTCGATTGCGTTTGGTAATTCTCATATAATAATGTAGAGTTTAGAGGAGAGATGTTAGTTTCTCTAACAGCACTCACAACGAAAAGGGTCGCTGGATTACCCGCTAATCCATCGTTATAAGAGACAATGTCCAACAATTTCATCTACATTTTGGTGAAAAACTGACATTTACCACGTAAGCTTTTCCTTTCAGTTTTGTTGTACTGAAGCAAGAAGTATATATGGTAAATGTCGATCATTTCATCGAAATATAGAGAATATTTGAAATATCTTTACCATCTCGATACACCTGATGATTTCAGGATCCGGGAGTGGATCCAGCACTGTACCCTTCTACCTTCACACCAGGACGATGATAAAAATGTTTACGTGAGATATAGCTAGAATGAGAAATTTTGGGACGAACACATGTTCGAAGCACAAGCGGATTACCTCCTTTGAGACTAAACAATGTAAGACGACATAGAGGCTTTCGACATTTTAAAAGTTGTGGGTATATATGTATATGTATATATGAACCCTAGAGCTATGTTACGGGAAATTGAAAGGTTCATGAGGTGAATTTTGGCACTAAGTCAGACCTGACAGACCTCTAGACTCATTTAGAACGAGTGACGCTTTCGTGGGTGGTTTTAGTTAACGATCGATTTAGCAGTTACTGGCAAATCTAGCGACCTAAGCCCCCAGGCATGGCTTAGTAATCTCCAGGATGAATTTAACGCCTAGAGGAAAATCACATGGCCTTCAGTAGAATCGGGTGGTCCTGAGGAAAATACCTTGAGATGATGCGTTATTGCCGAGAGGTTTTTCCCTTGGGGTTAATACGAATGTTTACCCTGAGGCAAATCAGGTAAACTAAGGCAGAATTTAAAGGACAGGAAGCTTAAGTCCGGTTCTGCAGCTGACTGAGGAACTGTTTGCAACATGAAAAACTTGGCAGGGAGCTACACCCTGGAGAGAGGCATACGTAGCAAATAAAACACGAAGGAAAATTGCGAAATTGTGAACAGAATTAAAGTTGGTCAGACAAGAGAACGATAAAAACAATTTTGTCTTGTAATAGAAATAAAAGTAAGGATGACTTATGCGCCAGGCCAGACATGAACATAGTGCCAAAATTGATTTGTAAGCCCAGACCAGCATCTTTACAGTTGAGGTATGGAGAGCGCTGGCATGTGAACTTCCTGGTGGAGCGCCGGTGTCACACATCTGGACACTTATTTCACATACCTGACCCTCATCTGAATAGGCTAAGAAGCCAGAAGCAGAATATGATGGCGTAATCGAGATTGTAGATAGCTACTATGATGTAAATACAGCGTTGGGAGGTCAGTGACTAACGGCATTAAATGTTTTGATCATTAGTAAACAGCTTCCTTTCTGTTAATGTGAAGCTGGGGGAAATATACAGCGGCCATGTTTAATATGGATTAATCTTATGGGAAGTCTGCCACTATGTTGTAAGCATTTTGTGTTCGTCACTGTACAGTTTATTTGACTTTAATCGCATTTTCATGTTTGTTAATAACTTGGACGTCAGTCCACTGCAACAATTGCTACTGAAAGGGACCCAGCAAACCGTTTCGAAAAGCCAAAGAGGCTGTGGCCTAGCTACCCATTGGCTAGCTAGGTTGTACTGGTAATCTGCTTTTCGAAGCTATGAAAAGACACTTCGTTTTTCCAACAGCTCTAGCGTCCATGTAACTACTGCTTTATATTTTCATCTGATACCTGTAGTTCATCTTGGTTAGCTTGATAGTTGAACTAAAAGATTTGTAATTGGATCCGTCTACCTAGCACATCAATGAATGGTTTTTGTTATATCATGTTGTTCATGGAATATCATAAATGTTTCTTGTCTTGTCCTTTTATTTATTCAGAAAATCTTTTGTAAAATCAATGTTTGAGGTGTTTCATGTAAGCGAGAAAATCCAGGTGTTGACGATTGGCTTCGTGTCTATGACTGGCAATTTTTTCGAAAAATGACACAGACAAAAATAGTTGGTGGCTATGAAGGGAAACACATTTGTCGCAAATGCTTCACATTTTTATACAGATAAAAGTAAATCAAGGTTTGACGAAACTCATGCTACCATAGCCTTTGTTAAAGTCATTGATAAATTACTTGACGTTAACTCTTGTCATTCAATGGGAAATGGTTGATAAGCTTCATAGATCCACAGAATGAAGTTTGTTAAGCGGAGATGATGATGACATATCAGGACTTATCAGAGTTGTGTAAAGAAAAAGTGAAGTTATTAGAAGGAAAACGAAACTTCCGATTATGGCTTCCTGATGTTTCTCTGTAACGTGAGAGGTTTTTGTCAGACAAAATTTCGATTAGCAATACCATGCTGTTTTCTTCTGAAGTGATAGTTCACTCAGAACCATTTGATGCTGTTTTCGTAACTACTATGTGCTAAGGTAGAAATTATGAATAATCCTTCTGCTTTACCGGTAAGGTTAAAAGCAGTAGATGGGCTATCATACCTATCTCTCCACGCATCACTCTTCATCACACGCAGCTGTACCCTCTCAGAGCACCTCATCCTGCAGATCTATACAGGACGCTTTAATTCAATTATTCATATAGTTTTTTGACTGGGAGATTCTATCCTTGACCACCAGCGTTAGGGCCTCCTGGAGCGCCTGTGTCTCCCCCAAGTTCTGGTTAGAATGCAAGCACTCTAAGCACTAAACCTCCTAATGTGGTTAAAAAATTTATATCTGTAGTGATATTTCTCATCACACCCAGTATGCAAATACATTTGTAATATAGTCACAGTGATCTTCGAGTTCACAAAGCAGGTTCACAGTTCATATACGATGTAATATGGACAAGAAGGAAGAACATGTAAAGGCAAGCAGCTCTTTCCTCAAAGTTTTATCCTCCTAATTATGTTCGGCTTCTCTTGGCACCTCATATCCTCGCTGGGGTAATAGGCCTCAAAAGTCACTCAGGACGTTGTGTTCCACCTTGACAGGCGGCAGCGTTTACAGAGGCGTCATACCTTCCACAGGTGCCAAGACGTTGGCTTCCTTGCCTGTTCTCATCTGTTGCAGTTGTGTTGGGATGATGTTACAGCTCAACATGTCGTGGCTACGATACAGTTCGCTCGGTCTGATCATGAGATATTGTAAGAGAGTGGTGGGAGACGTGACGGTCACGCGCGCCGTCACAACCTTAAGACAATAAACAAGCTAAGTTTAAGTGTGACCTATAGCCAACAGATGGTTTATTTTGGCGTCTTGGCAAGGGATCCGATCGTTGCTTGCTCAGTTGCGTACCTACTGCTTGCTTTTACACACACACACACACACACACAAACATATATATATATATATATATATATATATATATATATATATATATATATATATATATATATATATATATTATCCCTGGGGATAGGGGAGAAAGAATACTTCCCACGTATTCCCTGCGTGTCGTAGAAGGCGACTAAAAGGGGAGGGAGCGGGGGGCTGGAAATCCTCCCCTCTCGTTTTTTTTTTTTAATTTTCCAAAAGAAGGAACAGAGAATTGGGCCAGGTGAGGGTATTCCCTCAAGGCCCAGTCCTCTGTTCTTAACGCTACCTCGCTAATGCGGGAAATGGCGAATAGTTTGAAAGAAAGAAAGAAAATATATATATGATACAGCGCTGGTGGCTGATTCATGTGAGAAACTGCAGAAGCTGGTGACTGAGTTTGGTAAAGTGTGTGGAAGAAGAAAGTTAAGAGTAAATGTGAATAAGAGCAAGGTTATTAGGTACAGTAGGGGTGAGGGTCAAGTCAATTGGGAGGTGGGTTTGAATGGAGAAAAACTGGAGGAAGTGAAGTGTTTTAGATATCTGGGAGTGGATCTGGCAGCGGATGGAACCATGGAAGCGGAAGTGGATCATAGGGTGGGGGAGGGGGCGAAAATTTTGGGAGCCTTGAAAAATGCGTGGAAGTCGAGAACATTATCTCGGAAAGCAAAAATGGGTATGTTTGAGGGAATAGTGGTTCCAACAATGTTGTATGGTTGCGAGGCGTGGGCTATGGATAGAGATGTGCGCAGGAGGATGGATGTGCTGGAAATGAGATGTTTGAGGACAATGTGTGGTGTGAGGTGGTTTGATCGAGTAAGTAACGTAAGGGTAAGAGAGATGTGTGGAAATAAAAAGAGCGTGGTTGAGAGAGCAGAAGAGGGTGTTTTGAAATGGTTTGGGCACATGGAGAGAATGAATGAGGAAAGATTGACCAAGAGGATATATGTGTCGGAGGTGGAGGGAACGAGGAGAAGAGGGAGACCAAATTGGAGGTGGAAAGATGGAGTGAAAAAGATTTTGTGTGATCGGGGACTGAACATGCAGGAGGGTGAAAGGAGGGCAAGGAATAGAGTGAATTGGAGTCATGTGGTATACAGGGGTTGACGTGCTGTCAGTGGATTGAATCAAGGCATGTGAAGCGTCTGGGGTAAACCATGGAAAGCTGTGTAGGTATGTATATTTGCGTGTGTGGACGTGTGTATGTACATGTGTATGGGGGGGGGGGCCATTTCTTTCGTCTGTTTCCTTGCGCTACCTCGCAAACGCGGGAGACAGCGACAAAGTAAAAAAAAAAAAAAAAAAAAAAAAAATATATATATATATATATATATATATATATATATATATATATATATATATATATATATATATATATACATATATATATGCAACAGGCAACACTGGAAAGAGAAATTAAAAACGTTGATTGTTGCATATATCTTTTCACGATGGAGACTGTATCACTGGAAGTCTAGCTAAAGAATTGTCACTCGAAGGATGTCTAAATTTCCTTGCTACTGAAACTAGCGCAGACCTAAGCTGCACGTACCTTTAGAAAGGTCTCGGATAACACTTGGACTTCTGAAGCAGTCAAGGGAAAATCGTGGAAGGGCCTATGGGGCTTGGCTGTGGACAGAGGAATCTGGTTTCGTTACATTATATAAAAGACAGCCAGAGAGTTCCTGGCTCTACCTCGGTACACGGAAAAAGACTACTAAGTCTTTATATATATATATATATATATATATATATATATATATATATATATATATATATATATATATATATATATATATATATATATATGTATATATATATATATATATATATATATATATATATGTATGTATGTATATGTGTGTGTGTGTGGGTGTGGGTGTGGCTTGTCTTGCGAGTTGACTGGACTTGCTGTGTTTTCCCGTTGAAGTGCTTTCTGGTGGCAGCCTTGTTTGTACCCTGATAGTGTGGGAGATCACTGTCGCTCTCGTGTTACACTGTCTTCATCTGTTCATCGGAGTCATATATACCTTAGGTTTCTCAAGATATCTTTCATTTCATTTACCTGTGGAAGTTCTTATGGCTAGCTCATCAGTTCTGTTTAGTGTCTCGTGTACACAGAATATAATGTATTGATTTTTCATTTACCTCAAAGCTTTCTCTTTGTAGATTTTTTATAGATACAAATGCATATAGTGACCGATATGGTACAGGCAAATCATGCCCATATTGAGGCCATTTTGGGTGAATTGAGAAAGTAATTAAAGATAGGAATGTTACGTGAATGAGGAAAGACGAAAGAAAGAGGACAGTACCACAGCATTGATGTTTCATGAAATGGGATATCATCATAATTTAATCCCCGAGTGGCCTGTCTCCACAATGAAACTTAAGGAAACATACCTGTAGAACAGGGAGACGGCAGCACCATCGCGGCGAACAGAAGAGATTTGAAGATTGAAGAATTGGTGAAACGGAGGGCTTTTCTCACTCGTTAACAGAGAAGTGGACGAAGAAACAACTCAGAAATGTGATCAGTATTGCACCCTATATTAGATCCACTAAAACATCCATTGAAATGAAATAGTTGCGTTTAATAAGAATAATTTCTGTTCAACACACATAGTCTTTGGGAAGGAGGGCTTTATTTTTTTTATTTTTTTTTAAGTTGGAGGCTCCAGTCATGGAAAAAAAAAAAGCCCGCATCAAGGCCAGGCCTTAACTGAAATATAGGGAGGTTAATGAAGGAGGAAAAAGGACAGACAAGGGAAAGATTTTACGAATTTTGGAGGAAGTGGAAAACCTTATCAGAATGTACCAGTACACAGTAATTGGGAAAGACATTATGTGGGATCATAGTATAGAGTTGAGGATGTGGCAATGCCCAACATGTTTAGTTAACACAGGGCTTAGAGATTTAGGAGAAATTGCGTTTTAGCATTATCAATTTCAACAGGCCACTGTCTCCCACTTCATACCGCGCAGGTTCGAAATGAAGTATTGTACGTACAATACGAGAAACAGAGCAAGTATAAGAAGGATGGGAGGGAATGTGAGATGAATTGTGTGAAAGTGACACGAGACGGAAGTTGAAGAGAGATCATTTATAAAGAGGGGAAAGAGAATAAGCGATAGGACAGACAGAGTCCTGGGGGATACCACCGTTGATAGGATAAGATGGGGAAATCACTCCTTCAACGATTCCTGCAATAGATCTATTCGCTAGGAAACGGAAAAAAATCAGAAAAAAGAAAGTAATTTAGAAAGTAACACTTACGCCTTACCGTGTCCAATGCTTTGAAGATGTCGAAGGCCTCGACAAAGGATTTACCGAAATCCCTGAGAGATGAGGACCTGAGATGAGTCTTTAAGATATACCACCAAGAGACCACACGCTGAGAAAGCCGTATAGTTGACCTTTCATCAATTGTAAGGTTACACAGAAAGAATGATTTATATGACTCATTAGCACAGCTCTTCCACTGCATCATTGTTAATGTCTGCAGGTGCCTTTTAAACAGGTCATTACTCAAGCCACTCAGTGTCTGTGCTGCGAAGGCGTCCACATCCTTCCTTGCATCATGGAATTTCTTGTGCCGGCAACATCTGTGTTGCGGATTACCCAGGATCGCTGCTTAGCGAGACTGAACCAATCTTCTGGTCTGTCGAATGTTAACCACACAGATCAAAAAAGAAAAAAAAAACTTTACTTGCATGGAGATATAGATTGTAATAGTAAGAGGGTAGGAAAGAGTTCTCCAAGCTTTGGAACATTTTTGGCAATATTTACTGGTGTACAATTCCGATTACTCACCTGAGAAACCTTTGATAACGTTGTTTAAAGCTACAAGTTTGTTCATAAGGCTTACGTAATTACAAGAGGCAACGTCTATAGGACAATTGATAAATTGTTAATATCAAAATACAGGAATCGACTCCTGCTCGAACTAGTAAATAGATGAAATTAACTTCAACTCTTGGTAGATATCTTATTCAGTTCTACCTTCGACAACACCGAAAGTCGAATGCAAAGTCGTCTGTACTGACAAAAGTTTTTGAAGTATGAGTTGTCGTCTTAAATGAATTTAAGTTGGCGATGATTTGGATAGCTGGTGGGTGAGGCACACAACCAACACTTATCGAGTCCCCCTGCCTTCATTCTCAGAATGTACTTGAATTAAGATGACACACGTTTCTGTAATTCCCTGAAAAATCACACAAAGCAAGCTAAAGCTTTCTTGTGTTGCATGAAATGAACAAATAAGAATTGCCTCCTTCTCTTTCCAAGTTTACCCCTGCGTGCATCACAGCGATAGACTTTCCCAAAGAGACGCTGCGACTTTCTGGGTGCAGTTGTAAATATGAACTTTTTTCAGTCTAGCGTCACAATTGTAATTTTTTATTGACTGATTCTTTAGTTTATAATCGACACTGAATTTACACTTATCTTATATTTGAGTGTGTCGAGTTTCTAGTTAGTGTGTGAAAATCATACTGCAACTGGCAATATTATTGATTACCTCACAGAGCAAATTCATGAACTTTATGCAGGCTCTAAGTACAACAATTTCGCCACAGTATTCACTTTCGGTTGAAAGGTTTAAAACAGTTTAATGGAGACACGAAACATACTTTGATCTCTCAGGATAAGTCGAATGAGTTACAATTCCAGAAGGCTACAAGATCTTGATAAGGTTGTGTGCCTGGTAGCTACCTGTTGGGTATAACTAATATTCTGTAACTTCCTAAAGGAATCTACATTACAATTTTATGAGATAAGGAGAAGGGGGTCGCATATCTATCAACGTGTGACATATTTCCTTTAAATACGTTACTGGATAAAACTAGATATATTTGGTTCTGCCAGCGCACGACACCAAACACTCTTGCCAGATGTTGTGAAGGATGCGCAAGGCCTCAGCCTGGCACGGGCACTTTTCTTCAGAGGGCCCGCCCCTACCTCTTCCTTGTTGTCAGATATGTTATGACAGGGACCAATCAGTGCTCTTGCTGCTGTCGAGAGGTTCCTGATGATTTGAGGGGTGCTTGGTGCTGTCCTAAGATATTGCAATGACTGAATTTGATGCAAATTTAATATTCTTATGGTTGGATGCAAAACAAAACACTCGAAAGACGTAAGGTGTGTGGGAGTGACAATACAAAGGCTCATTGTGTGAGGGACGCACCTTGGTTTTCCTTGTGTTGTAGTACATAACCTATTATCTTGCCTGCATGATAAACACACACGCAGAATTTCTAAATTCAAAAACCTTCGACGCTGAATTCACGGAAATTCTTTTACAAGAAGGCTTTTTCACATAATGTGTTACAAACAAATGCACACACACATTTAAACAATACATAACGAGAAGAGTAACCGCTGGGAAGTGCGTAGTGTTGTTGATGTTATGTAATCAACCAAAGAAAGAATTGCAGCGATCCAGAACAAATGTACAATGACTATAATGAAGGAATGATCAGGATGGTACATAAAGCTGTAAAACACTCACTTCTCATGGGAATCCTTACATTGTTCAAATCTGGCGCCAGTTGCTGTTCTGAGGGCATTTACTTTATTTGTTGTTTATGCGTTGATGTCTATGATGTAGGCAGAGAATGTCATGTATGTGTGTATCACTTTGAACAAGTTTAAACTATTTCAGTCATGCTAAACTAACTTGTAAGGCAATGAGAACAATGTCAAGGAGAGCATAGCACTCATAAGTAATTTCTCAGGGAACGGTATTGTAGAGAAAGATTGTTTACCACTTGATTCAGGAAGCAGTCATGTGACTGCCCACACAGAGCGGATCCAAAGCTGGCTAAAAGCCAGTGAATAGCCGGGCACCAGGATGAAGCCACCTGTAAAGACGATTTTGGCATTAACAAATGATAATAAAATCGTAGTACTTTGTTTTTTCTGGTGAAAGCTGGAGAACTCCCTTGGATTCTCGTGAACAGCTCACCGAACATGCTATCCAACTGTGCAACTGAAGGTTAAGGAAATATCCATGACAAGCCGTAATGAAAGTCAAAAGATTAACACATTAAGGTATATAGACTCAGATGAAATGGTGGATGAGAACTGAATTCGCATATTAAGGTAAGCCTTGCGTGCACTAACACGGACGTGGATGCAGAAGAGTTCTTCTATATTTCGCAGAGGCAAACTAAAAAGACCTAGTGTAATGCACGGTAACCAGAGTTTTGTATCTACCACCAGGCCTCACAGACTTTTCCCTGGCTTAGCCCGGCTACTTCCCCTTCCCTGGTCATTCCACTGACAGTAAGTCGATCCCTGTATATCAAATTACTCTATCCCTTTCACCCCTTGCATGTTGAGACCCCGATCATACAAAATCTTTTTTACTCCATACTTTCATCTCCAATTTAGTCTTCCTGTTCTTGTTCCCTCCACTTCTAACACACGTATATCCTCTGTCTACCTTTCCTCCCTAATTCTCTCCATATGTTCAAACCACTTCAGCACACCCTCTTTAGCTCTCTCAACCACAATCTTTTTACTCTTAGCTTCTTACCTTCGAAAACCCTGAGACGAATGTGACAACAATCTAAATTCTACCTTTTGTACATTTCATCCGAGCTAGAATGATATGCAATATCCTGTTTCTCAAACATCAAAGCTCATCGAACGGCTGGGAATGTCTTCATAGAATTTAACCAGAATAGCTCTAGAAGTGAGTTGATTGAATCATGAAAAGAGGAAAGAAGCCTTCAGTCTACCCATACTGAAAGAAAAGAAGGGGGAAGTGAGGTATGATTACCACATTTAAATCCATGGAAGACCACGGTCATGTTAACACAGAACAGTTGATTGAAGTCATGATAAACACTGCCACAAGGGGATATATTAAGAGATTAGCCAAGGAATGTGTTTAGAGGGACATGCAGAATCATTTCTTCAGCAGAAGAATTATTGGAATATGAAAGCAAATTGCAGATGAAACAAATGAAGACAGTATTAGAGAAAAAGATTATTATTGCAGCGTACACTGTTTGCTGTAGGCCAGCCTGCAGGGCACGAGCACCAGTGTGTCGAACCTCTAGCACCTTGCCCGTTGTTAAGAAGTTCGTGAAGGAAGCGTTCCTTCATCTTGCGCTACTAGATTCTTGTGGATCGTTCATAGGAGCTACACACTCCTTAGGAGTGCCAGTAAGACCAGCAGTCGTATATACAAATTCGCTGAGTGTTTTTGTAGCAGAGGCTTTATCAGTTTGGCTCTAATTTGTACCTACCATAGGGAAGAGAGACTGACAAGGTACCATGGCTGTGTTGCAGTTAGGAAATAGCCTTGCCGAGGTCCCGTGGCTGTGCTATAAGTACTACTGGGGGGAGGAAGCGTTTCCGAGGTCCAGATTGTGATGAAGTAGGTTAGGAAGCGTTGCTGATATCCCGTGGCTGCACTACAGAAAGGAAGAGGTACTGCTTAGGTGTCAATTGTATTTCTGTGCTAAGAAGGCCCGAGAAGTGACATGTCATTCATGCCATCTGGGGTGTGAAATGTGACAGCAGCTGTCAGGGCTTGGGGAGAGCCAAAAGATTTGCGTAAGGGCTGAGGTCGTTCACACCACCTGGAGGTTGAATAATGACGAAAAACTTTAGGTTAGTGAGAGCAAGGTTTCTCGAAGCAAAGAGATCCTTAACTGGAGTTCATGTTGACTAAGGGTGGTTTTGTGGAGTGACACTGGGAGAGATTTTGAAAACTTAAGCTTCAACATTAGTAACTCATAGCCCATGGTAAGGAAAAGCAAAATAGAATTAAGGTCGAAATGCGAGGTTAAGGGACTGGACCTCATATGTAAACATTACATAATGATAATAACATTACATTATTATAATTATTACTATTATTATCAATATCATTACTATTATTATACAGCTCCAAGACCCTTTTTATGGGGTTCCTGCATCTTCGAAGCTGCACTCTATGCAGAAGCAGGGAAATGATTGATCCTTTTTGAGCAGGAAGATCCTCGACGAGGATACGTTTTCCCGTTCATTGACACCGAGGCAGACTCAACAAAGGTAACCGCAACTCGAGGTGTGACCACTTGAAAGCGGCGTCCCGTAACACCGTAGTTAACATATAAGGGGTCTGACTCCAGAAGCTATGATAACCCTAGGAACCTTAATCCAGGGTCTCCTGCAGTTTCAAGACTGCTTTATGCTCAGTAACAGGGAAACGAAGGATTCCTTTGAAATGAGTTCTCCGACGATAATACGGTTTCTTTCGTTAAATGTCAAAAGTTACAGCCTCGTCAACAAAGGTGACTTTTTACTTTTCACGGCGAGTGAAATGTCATATTTAGCGAGTCTCTGTGACAGGGAGCAGTCAATCCAAAAGAAAAAACCCACATTTCCCTGCTGCTGAAAGTAGGAGATCCATGGACTAAAGGGGCCTTTCGGAAAGACATCCAGGGCAATACCAGGACTGACAATAGAAAGAGGTCCTGAGGTGATTCTATATATATATATATATATATATATATATATATATATATATATATATATATATATATATATATATATATATATATATGGAAGGAAGTAAATAAAGTGCGTAAGACAAGGGAGCAAATGGGAACTGCAGTGAAGGGCGCAAATGGGGAGGTGATAACAAGTAGTGGTGATGTGAGAAGGAGATGGAGTGAGTATTTTGAAGGTTTGTTGAATGTGTTTGATGATAGAGTGGCAGATATAGGGTGTTTTGGTCGAGGTGGTGTGCAAAGTGAGAGGGTTAGGGAAAATGATTTGGTAAACAGAGAAGAGGTAGTGAAAGCTTTGCGGAAGATGAAAGCCGGCAAGGCAGCAGGTTTGGATGGTATTGCAGTGGAATTTATTAAAAAAGGGGGTGACTGTATTGTTGACTGGTTGGTAAGGTTATTTAATGTATGTATGACTCATGGTGAGGTGCCTGAGGATTGGCGGAATGCGTGCATAGTGCCATTGTACAAAGGCAAAGGGGATAAGAGTGAGTGCTCAAATTACAGAGGTATAAGTTTGTTGAGTATTCCTGGTAAATTATATGGGAGGGTATTGATTGAGAGGGTGAAGGCATGTACAGAGCATCAGACTGGGGAAGAGCAGTGTGGTTTCAGAAGTGGTAGAGGATGTGTGGATCAGGTGTTTGCTTTGAAGAATGTATGTGAGAAATACTTAGAAAAGCAAATGGATTTGTATGTAGCATTTATGATTCTGGAGAAGGCATATGATAGAGTTGATAGAGATGCTCTGTGGAAGGTATTAAGAATATATGGTGTGGGAGGAAAGTTGTTAGAAGCAGTGAAAAGTTTTTATCGAGGATGTAAGGCATGTGTACGTGTAGGAAGAGAGGAAAGTGATTGGTTCTCAGTGAATGTAGGTTTGCGGCAGGGGTGTGTGATGTCTCCATGGTTGTTTAATTTGTTTATGGATGGGGTTGTTAGGGAGGTAAATGCAATAGTTTTGGAAAGAGGGGCAAGTATGAAGTCTGTTGGGGATGAGAGAGCTTGGGAAGTGAGTCAGTTGTTGTTCGCTGATGATACAGCGCTGGTGGCTGATTCATGTGAGAAACTGCAGAAGCTGGTGACTGAGTTTGGTAAAGTGTGTGGAAGAAGAAAGTTAAGAGTAAATGTGAATAAGAGCAAGGTTATTAGGTACAGTAGGGTTGAGGGTCAAGTCAATTGGGAGGTGAGTTTGAATGGAGAAAAACTGGAGGAAGTGAAGTGTTTTAGATATCTGGGAGTGGATCTGGCAGCGGATGGAAGCATGGAAGCGGAAGTGGATCATAGGGTGGGGGAGGGGGCGAAAATTCTGGGGGCCATGAAGAATGTGTGGAAGTCGAGAACATTATCTCGGAAAGCAAAAATGGGTATGTTTGAAGGAATAGTGGTTCCAACAATGTTGTATGGTTGCGAGGCTTGGGCTATGGATAGAGTTGTGCGCAGGAGGATGGATGTGCTGGAAATGAGATGTTTGAGGACAATGTGTGGTGTGAGGTGGTTTGATCGAGTAAGTAACGTAAGGGTAAGAGAGATGTGTGGAAATAAAAAGAGCGTGGTTGAGAGAGCAGAAGAGGGTGTTTTGAAGTGGTTTGGGCACATGGAGAGGATGAGTGAGGAAAGATTGACCAAGAGGATATATGTGTCGGAGGTGGAGGGAGCAAGGAGAAGAGGGAGACCAAATTGGAGGTGGAAAGATGGAGTGAAAAAGATTTTGTGTGATCGGGGCCTGAACATGCAGGAGGGTGAAAGGAGGGCAAGGAATAGAGTGAATTGGAGCGATGTGGTATACCGGGGTTGACGTGCTGTCAGTGGATTGAATCAAGGCATGTGAAGCGTCTGGGGTAAACCATGGAAAGCTGTGTAGGTATGTATATTTGCGTGTGTGGACGTATGTATATACATGTGTATGGGGGGGGGTTGGGCCATTTCTTTCGTCTGTTTCCTTGCGCTACCTCGCAAACGCGGGAGACAGCGACAAAGTATAAAAATATATATATATATATATATATATATATATATATATATATATATATATATATATATATATATATATATATATATATATGCATATATATATATATATATATATATATATATATATATATATATATATATATATATATATATTTTTTTTTTTTTTTTTTTTTTATACTTTGTCGCTGTCTCCCGCGTTTGCGAGGTAGCGCAAGGAAACAGACGAAAGAAATGGCCCAACCCCCCCCCATACACATGTACATACACACGTCCACACACGCAAATATACATACCTACACAGCTTTCCATGGTTTACCCCAGACGCTTCACATGCCTTGATTCAATCCACTGACAGCACGTCAACCCCTGTATACCACATCGCTCCAATTCACTCTATTCCTTGCCCTCCTTTCACCCTCCTGCATGTTCAGGCCCCGATCACACAAAATCCTTTTCACTCCATCTTTCCACCTCCAATTTGGTCTCCCTCTTCTCCTCGTTCCCTCCACCTCCGACACATATATCCTCTTGGTCAATCTTTCCTCACTCATTCTCTCCATGTGCCCAAACCATTTCAAAACACCCTCTTCTGCTCTGTCAACCACGCTCTTTTTATTTCCACACATCTCTCTTACCCTTACGTTACTTACTCGATCAAACCACCTCACACCACACATTGTCCTCAAACATCTCATTTCCAGCACATCCATCCTCCTGCGCACAACTCTATCCATAGCCCACGCCTCGCAACCATACAACATTGTTGGAACTACTATTCCTTCAAACATACCCATTTTTGCTTTCCGGGATAATGTTCTCGACTTCCACACATTTTTCAAGGCTCCCAAAATTTTCGCCCCCTCCCCCACCCTATGATCCACTTCCGCTTCCATGGTTCCATCCGCTGACAGATCCACTCCCAGATATCTAAAACACTTCACTTCCTCCAGCCTCTCACCATTCAAACTCACCTCCCAATTGACTTGACCCTCAACCCTACTGTACCTAATAACCTTGCTCTTATTGACACTTACTCTTAACTTTCTTCTTCCACACACTTTACCAAACTCCGTCACCAGCTTCTGCAGTTTCTCACATGAATCCGCCACCAGCGCTGTATCATCAGCGAACAACAACTGACTCACTTCCCAAGCTCTCTCATCCCCAACAGACTTCATACTTGCCCCTCTTTCCAAAACTCTTGCATTTACCTCCCTAACAACCCCATCCATAAACAAATTAAACAACCATGGAGACATCACACACCCCTGCCGCAAACCTACATTCACTGAGAACCAATCACTTTCCTCTCTTCCTACACGTACACATGCCTTACATCCTCGATAAAAACTTTTCACTGCTTCTAACAACTTGCCTCCCACACCATATATTCTTAATACCTTCCACAGAGCATCTCTATCAACTCTATCATATGCCTTCTCCAGATCCATAAATGCTACATACAAATCCATATATATATATATATATATAGGTATATAGGTATTAAGAATATATGGTGTGGGAGGCAAGTTGTTAGAAGCAGTGAAAAGTTTTTATCGAGGATGTAAGGCATGTGTACGTGTAGGAAGAGAGGAAAGTGATTGGTTCTCAGTGAATGTAGGTTTGCGGCAGGGGTGTGTGATGTCTCCATGGTTGTTTAATTTGTTTTTGGATGGGGTTGTTAGGGAGGTAAATGCAAGAGTTTTGGAAAGAGGGGCAAGTATGAAGTCTGTTGGGGATGAGAGAGCTTGGGATGTGAGTCAGTTGTTGTTCGCTGATGATACAGCGCTGGTGGCTGATTCATGTGAGAAACTGCAGAAGCTGGTGACTGAGTTTGGTAAAGTGTGTGAAAGAAGAAAGTTAAGAGTAAATGTGAATAAGAGCAGGTTATTAGGTACAGTAGGGTTGAGGGTCAAGTCAATTGGGAGGTAAGTTTGAATGGAGCAAAACTGGAGGAAGTAAAGTGTTTTAGATATCTGGGAGTGGATCTGGCAGCGGATGGAAACATGGAAGCGGAAGTGGATCATAGGGTGGGGGAGGGGGCGAAAATCCTGGGAGCCTTGAAGAATGTGTGGAAGTCGAGAACATTATCTCGGAAAGCAAAAATGGGTATGTTTGAAGGAATAGTGGTTCCAACAATGTTGTATGGTTGCGAGACGTGGGCTATGGATAGAGTTGTGCGCAGGAGGGTGGATGTGCTGGAAATGAGATGTTTGAGGACAATGTGTGGTGTGAGGTGGTTTGATCGAGTAAGTAACGTAAGGGTAAGAGAGATGTGTGGAAATAAAAAGAGCGTGGTTGAGAGAGCAGAAGAGGGTGTTTTGAAATGGTTTGATCACATGGAGAGAATGAGTGAGGAAAGATTGACCAAGAGGATATATGTGTCGGAGGTGGAGGGAACGAGGAGAAGAGGGAGACCAAATTGGAGGTGGAAAGATGGAGTGAAAAAGATTTTGTGTGATCGGGGCCTGAACATGCAGGAGGGTGAAAGGAGGGCAAGGAACAGAGTGAATTGGAGCGATGTGGTATACCGGGGTTGACGTGCTGTCAGTGGATTGAATCAAGGCATGTGAAGCGTCTGGGGTAAACCATGGAAAGCTGTGTAGGTATGTATATTTGCGTGTGTGGACGTATGTATATACATGTGTATAGGGGTGGGTTGGGCCATTTCTTTCGTCTGTTTCCTTGCGCTACCTCGCAAACACGGGAGACAGCGACAAAGCAAAAAAAAAAAAAATATATATATATATATATATATATATATATATATATATATATATATATATATATATATATATATATATATATATATATATATATATATATTGAACACTCATGTAAGCTTCCAGTTTTCCTGTTCACCTTCTAGAGGAATTTTATTCGTAATTACATTTGGTATGTTTACATACAATGAACTATTTGCGTATATGATATTTTTTTGTGCTCTTACCTCACTGGAAGTATCTATAACCGAAATTAACAATAATACCATCAGAATATTCAGGATAGTTGTCTTGTTAGTTTAAAGTAGGTAAATGACTGAATTTTTTACCTATTTTCTTCATGTGGAAAAGACATCACATGACCATAATTATACATTTACTATATGAATTAGGTTTTTGGTTATATGAAAAGCTATATCTCTATAATTGAAACTTATAAATCAGCCATCGTCAGTTCCTATGTATCATTAGGGAATCACAAACGGAGGACGAGCATCCCGCACCAGCTGACTGCAGACGACACATGTTGGCAACGATGCGGGGTGTTCAGTGTATTTACAGTCTTTACTTGGCTTCAGTGCAGACCCGACCATCGAGAAGGATAGTCAGAAGTATTAGGATGTGCACCATGCAAAAAAGGGAATACTCTCAGGAGTTCCTACAAAAGTGTTATCAGGATCATCGGGCATTATGGGAGAGTGAGTCAACCTATCTTTTCTGCAACATGAAAAGTCTCCCCACGGAAGTACCGAGTGGCGCTTAACTTGAATAATCTCACTTTCGTTAGTAATGACCAACGTTATTGTTTCTAAGTCGAGCAGTAAGCTAGTTTGTGTGTTCCATTTAACTTGTTCTTGTTATGAAATTGACAGATATTTGAAGGTTCTTTAATTCTGATTAGAGACAAAACCCCGGTAAAGCTTTAGTATTTTGGGCATCATGAAACTGACTTTGGAATATCACTTACTTTAGTTTGCACTGTTAGTGTACTTGTGAATAATAATAAGCAAGTTGATAGTGGGAGGACTGTGTAGATCATGGAAAAGTGTGGTTAAGCAGTGTAAAAGTAGGTAAAATACTTTTAGAAATCAGCCGAGCCGCTAAAGAAGCTCACTTAGCTTTGCCTAAGAGGTGACAATCACTCTTTGTCAGTGTTATACCTTAGTTAACATATCCTTATATTACTGTTATCTGCTTCCTCATGCCACATGAAGTTTGTATGTTGGAACATGCTTATGAAATTGAATGCTTCTTTTTTGTGTTTGGACATACCCAAACTTATATCCCATAGCTTCTCAAGAACTAGATGTAAGTGTAATACCATGGCAAATGCTTATTTTTCAAATTATTCTAAAGATAAAGTAACTATCAGCAGCTAGGGAAAGTTAGGTGAGGATTTTACTGTATCTTAATTCTCTGAAGTGTTTTGCATACTTTAACATTAATCAGATCCACATTCTCCCTGACCTTCATAGCCCCTCTGCTATTAATATATACTGTTGTAGGATAAACGAAAATCCTAGTCATATGATGCTGAACTTATATTCTCCACACTGTACACCTCCAACGCAAAAAGTTACTGATATTCCAGAGCTAATATAGTAGTGCTTCTAGGCTGAATCTTTACCAATATGTCATCTAAAGGACTGAAAAGATAGAGTTTGCTAGCAATGTGCAGAGGTGGTAAACATTTTATATTCCTAGGACTTTGAAGGAGTAACATTGACTGATTATTTGTTGCAGCCAGTTGACATTTTATGATTCCACACACACATGTCAAAAGTCATTCTTGAAGCAAAAACGATTCACTCTCTAGGTGATAGGGAACAGTATTTGTGAAGCATAGGAAATTCCAAGGTACAAAATGGATAAGCCACCTTGAAAGAAATGTTTGCTCCCAGATGGGACTTCTTGATTTTATTATTTTATGGTCATGAAGTAGATTCATAAATTATTTTCCACAAACTGTAAAGTTTTTGATTGTTCTGGTGTTTCAGCATTCAACATGACTTTATTGTGGAGAACTTTTACCTACAGGAATGGTGTGTGACATACTTATAATGATAAACTAAGACAGACATTTCTTATTGATTATGCCATGCAAACAACCTGGGATTATATGGATTTATGGGTAGTGAGACCCAGATGATGACATATTTCTAAAATAACTGAAAATAGGGTAATGTCAGTACTAATGAAAAGTAGGTGACTTTTCATTGGATATTTTTTATAAAGAATTTTTAAACTACGTATAACCCAAAATTTTCTCTCTTCAGTACCTTAACTCCTTAGGAGTTATTTACAGTATTACTCCATAATAATTTCAAGTTAGATGCTAAAGCAAATGTATTGATCAGATTTTTTCAGTATGAAGATCTAAACTTTACATGCATCTACATTGCTGGTTCAGAACAGTTGAATATCAGTTCCATTTGGGTGTAGATATCTATCAACATTTATACCCAAATGAGCAACAATACTTGGGTAGATTGGGCTTCTCTTCCAACCTAAGAGGTTTGATGTAATCTGAACATTATAATGTCAAAATACCTCTTCCTTTGGTTGAAAGTCTTATCCTGAAATACCCAATCTTCTTTTACACATGTGTGTAATGCTGCTGAACATAGTTGATACTGCAGATTTTTTAAGTGTTTTATCTTACTCTGTCCTCAGAGCTATTAATAGTCTTGGCACAGCAGTCATGAGTAGAGCATAACTAGAAGAAGCAAACAAACTGAAGATAGAATATATGTACATTTAACGCAGATGAGTAAACATTTTTAGTTAATGATGACAAAACCCCTTTGATTTATGGTGATGTTCAGTCTTGAAATAGAGTCAGTGCTCATTTAGTGAGTCCATAAAGCTATTAACAGTTTAGATATATCCTAACATTAGTAAAGCATAATTGGGACAAATTCATGGACTCTTAGAAAAACCAAATTTATGTGCCAGGACTTTATTAATCAACTTTAGTTCTACTTTCAACACCAGAGCATGCTGCCTAATGTGAAAACTTTCTGATCTTAAGATATTATATAGATGTAGATTTGTCTTGAATTTACTATAGATATAAGTTCTGAATATTGGTAACAAAACATTAACCACCAGAGTTATAGATATTGGATCATAACAAGGTTATATTTTGTTTGATGTGTTATTCATTCTATGTACAGGTGGACTCTTATCACATTTAAACAGCTGCTTTGTTGTAATTTGTTGCCATCTCATCTTTATTAAGACCAGTTTCTGACAGTGATGAAAACAATCTTTTGGTTGGTGTAAAGAAAACAAAAGAACTCATAATTGATTAATGGAAATATGATCCTTCTTGATTCCAGTTAGTTATCACTGGTGACTCTTATGGAATATTAGGAAACTCAAATACCTTAGTACCAGCTTTGATGAAAAATTATCTTGGTTGTAGTATTTTGGTGAAGTAACATCTAGATTTCCTGGAAGTGCTTTAAAACATTAGATTTTGATAATACCATATTTTATCTGTTCTGTACATATATAGTTGTAAGTTATGTTTGATATTCTTATTTATTGGTCTGCTTTAAATAATGTTCAGAAATAATACATGAGAAGGCTGCATAAAAGAAATGATAGGATTACAAGTACCAAAATCACCACATTTGAATCCAGTATATCAGTGAATGTGTACACAAAGTAAGATTTATGATTGTAGATCATTATTATCCACCAGCATATTATTGCTGATCTGAGGTGCTCTTTGCAATGACTATCTAAACTTCATACAGTAAGTATTCCACCCGACCATTTCCAACCTCTCCTTTAAAGAAATCTATCCATCTTATACAGATATCATCCTGTGTCAGATTTGTGAAAGGATAGACATGCATGGCAGAGACTACATGAAATGCTTTTATGGATACTTGCCAACTTGTACAAGTTTGAGATAGTTAATGTGTTTTCTGCTCTTTATTTTCCTACATCATTTAAATATTGCAGTTGGGAGTTCTGAAAATGTGTAGTAAAGACATTGTGACAAACTGATTTTTTTTCTTTCCTCTTTACTCTGTGCTACCTTGTTGTAGTTACCCTTAGCTCATGTTTTGGCAGTTTGCTGCTGTACTACCGGCCTACTTGTTTCGGTTTCATTCCTTGATGAATGTGAGTGGTGATCTTTATCTGTCATTGGAGAAAGGAGTAGTAGCATCTGGACATTGCTCAAGCTAACAGTGCATTACACTAGGGGTCTAGATTTTAATGATAGTTTGTTAACTGTGACACACATACCTTTGTTTTAGGTTGTGCTTATTACATATATAACAATAGGTTTTGTAAATTGACTTCATACCTTTATTTACAAATGAAAATTTTGATGCAATGTGAATATGTTGATTTTTCTAAATTCATTTGGATTTGGTAGACTCATGACACCCTACATCAACAAAAATTTCATTGGATGGGAATACTGTGAGATATGCTTCCCTGCCATGCTAAGTTTGGCATTATGCCTACAATGCTCATTCATTTCATGATATCACCACACCTAAATTGGAGACTTCCCAATCACAAAATTCAAAATAGGCAAAAAACAAACCAGACGGGAGTGGATGGAGATAGTATCCATTGATCCCACAGACATATACATATATACACTTGTACATAATTCATACTTGCTGCCTTTGTTCATTCCTGTCGCCACCCCGCCACACTTGAAATGACAACCCCCTCCCCCCGCACGTGCGCGAGGTAGCGCTAGGGAAAGACAACAAAGGTCACATTCGTTCACACTCAGTCTCTAGCTGTCATGTATAATGCACTGAAACCACAACTCCCTTCCCACATCCAGGCCCTACAAAACTTTCCATGGTTTACCCCAGACATTTCACATGCCCTGGTTCAATCCATTGACAGCATGTCGACCCCGGTATACCACATCATTCCAATTCTCTCTATACCTTGCACGCCTTTCACCCTCCTGTATGTTCAGGCCCCGATCGCTCAAAATCTTTTTCACTCCATCCTTCCACCTCCAATTTGGTCTCCCACTTCTTGTTCCCTCCACCTCTGACACATGTATCCTCTTTGTCAATCTCTCCTCACTCATTCTCTCCATGTGACCGAACCATTTCAATACACACTGTTCTGCTCTCTCAACCACACTCATTTTATTACCGCACATCTCCTTTTTGAAGAAAGAAATCATGGTTGCTACCAATTTTGAATAAACAAAACTTACAGTTGTACATATGGCATGGAAGAGAAAAGAACACTGCAAGAAATACAACTTCCTGACATTACAGTTTTGGAAGGCCTGTCCACGGTTCAGATAATCAGAGGTCTAAGTTTATTGCAGGTTTCGTAATTTTGTTTTATCTTCTAGGAATATTCCCTCCATCAAGTTTTACAGGAGTTTTACTTGTACTCTTTGCATGATCATTGACAGACACATCACCATTACAGTCAGTTGACTCTGTGAGTAGATTATGGCAAACATCACCTTTGACATTATCACTTTAGCAGTCATCCACAACTGTATCAAGTTTATCATGTTCTGCTGCTACATTCATATCAATTGCATAAATGATGTGATTTACATGAACATATCTTACTGAGTTACCACATTTCACTAAATATGTCTTAGATCCACATACTTTATTGATGACACCTGTTATCCATTTTGCATGTACAGTACCATAGTCTTTAGCCATGTTCCTAATTCTCACCCTATCACTTACCTTTAACACTCTTTCATTGGAACTCTTGTCATGATACATCTTTTGTTGAGCTTGTTTCCTCACTACAATTGCAAACAGACTTGTCTTAACTAAACTCAATCTTGTTTTCAATTATCTCTTCATCATTAACTCTGCAGGAGTACATCCTGTCACACCATGTGGTGTGGTTCTGTATCTGAGTACGAAATTTGCTACTCTGTGTTTCATTGATTTTCCAGCAGTTCCTTGAATTACCTGCTTAGAAAGTGCTCCTTTTACAAATCTAACTGATCTCTCAGTTGCAGCACGAGAGGCAGAATGATAGGGTGGGGTCAGTGCACGCTTTACACTGTTGAGTCTCATAAAGTTTTTAACTCTAATGATTGAAATGGAGGACCATTGTCAGATACTACCTCCTCTGGTATTTCATGTTCAGTAGATATTAATCTTGATTCATTAATGGTGCTACCAGCATTAGTACTATACATGTGCTTAACATCAATCCACTTTGAATGACTCTCAATTAATATAAAAGATTTGTCTGTTCCCTTAGCACAAAAGTCAATGTGTACTCTTTGAAAGGGACAGGTAGGCCATTTCGAAGTTTTCAATGGTGTGCTGGGTGGCATACTCTTAACATTCTGACAAACAGAGCATTCACATACCATCATTTCTATTTCACGATTCACTGTAGGCTACCATACAAAACTTTTGACCAATGCTTTCGTAGCACATATACCTGGATGTTCAAAATGCTGTTCATTCAGAATTTGCCCTCCAAAACACTGTGAAATTAACACTGTCATACCCCACAACACACATCCCTGCCCTATGGATAATTCACATCTCCTTAAATGGTATGGTTGAAAGTCTAAGGATGGACAAATCTCTGGCCATTCATTTAGTGTATATTCTAGGACTCTGCCTAAAATGACATCTCTCTTAGTTTCATGAGCAATCATTCTGGAGGTGACTGGAAAATCTTCTGATATCATGGTTACAACATAAATCCTAGGATCTACTCCATCATTTGATCTGCTACATGGCAACCTGGACAAAGCATCAGCATTGAGATGATCCTTTGAACGTCTGTACTGTATCTCATAGTCATATGCAGATAATATCACAGCCCATCTCTGCATTCTGGCTGCAGCAAGTGTAGGAATAAGTGATTTAGGACTCAAAATTGCCAAGAAAGGCTTGTGATCAGTTACTACAACAAAGTTCCTACCATATAAATACTGGTGAAAAACTCTACTCCAGATATGATAAACAAGGTCTCTTTCCCCATTTGTGCTTTGTTTTTCTCACTTTACGTTAGAATTCTTGAGGCATCTGCAATGGGTCTTTCTTCATCATTATCCATTGTGTGACTTATGACAGCACCAAATCCGTAGAATCATGTGTCACAAGCAAGCTTTAGTGTTCTACTAGCATCATAGTGGACCAAAGCATCAGTACTAGACTGAGCATCTTTACTATACTCAAATGACCTCTGAGTTGCACTATTCCGTTTCCATTAAGTTCGTGCAAAGGGCCCAAAACTAAAGAAAGTCCACTCAAGAACCTTGAATAGTTCTTTATCATTCCCTGGATTGCTTTCAATTCACTGACATTTTTTGGAGCAGGTAAACTTACTGTCTCTTACTTTATCTTCTACTGGTCTCAGCTCTCCTGCATTCACTTTTTAGCCAAGTAACTTCTGTAGCTAGAAATTAACTTTTGCTCTTGTTGAGCATGCCATTGTGTGCCAGCAATTTTTCAAATACTGTAGCTAGGGTTTAGACATAATTTTGGATGTCACTGTCAACAATAAGAACATCATCCTGAAAACATAACGCATTTGGAAGACCCACAAGAATATTGTCCATGATGCACTGAAATAACTTTGGTGCACTTTCAACCCCCTAAGGCAACCTTTTGAACTTATACAATCCTTTATGGGTGTTTACGGTAAGGTACTGTTGACTTTCATCATCAACACAGAATTGGGCAAGTCTTAGTGAAAATGTCACCTGTCAGTGAAGCAAACAAATCTTGAGAAGTGGATAAGGGATGTTGCTCATCCTCAACAGCTTGATTAATGGTAACTTTAATCACCAAATGATCTAACAGATTTATCAGCTTTAGGTACAACTACTATAAGAGCAGCCCAGTTGCTCTTGGCAATTTTTCAATATCTCCCTCACTCACAAGTCTGTCTAATTCCTTGTTCACCTCACCTTTCAGTTGCTAAGGAACAGGTCTAGCCTTAGCATATATGGGTGTAACATCTTTGTCAATGGTGATATGAGCCTCAAAACCCTTTATACCATCCTCTCCCTTATCAAATGACATCTTATATCGTTCATACATTCTGTAGACCTGGAACACTTTACACACTTTACACTTGATATCTCCTTCCAGTCCATCTTAAGCTCACACAACCAGTCCTTACCTAACAAAGTTGGTTTATCCACAGAACTAGCTACAGTTAATGGTAACTTCAAATTCTTATTTTTGTACCTTACCTCACAGTCTAGTTTCCCTTATGTGTTCAAAATCTGTCCAATGTAGGTTCTTAACCTAACACCTGAGTCTTCTAAAGGTATGTATGCAAATAACCTCTCATACGTATATTTGCTCATTATAGAGAAATCAGCTACAGTATCTACTTCCATGGTTGCTAGTGTATAATTAATGCACAAGTCCTCATTATATATATATATATATATATTTTCTTTCTTTCAAACTATTCGCCATTTCCCGCATTAGCGAGGTAGCGTTAAGAACAGAGGACTGGGCCTTTGAGGGAATACCCTCACCTGGCCCAATTCTCTGTTCCTTCTTTTGGAAAATTAAAAAAAAACCGAGAGGGGAGGATTTCCAGCCCCCTGCTCCCTCCCCTTTTAGTCGCCTTCTACGACACGCAGGGAATACGTGGGAAGTACTCTTAATCCCCTATCCCCAGGGATAATATATATATATATATATATATATATATATATATATATTTTTTTTTTTGCTTTGTCACTGTCTCCCGCGTTTGCGAGGTAGCGCAAGGAAACAGACGAAAGAAATGGCCCAACCCACCCCATACACATGTATATACATACACGTCCGCCCACGCAAATATACATACCTACACAGCTTTCCATGGTTTACCCCAGACGCTTCACATGCCCTGATTCAATCCACTGACAGCACGTCAACCCCGGTATACCACATCGATCCAATTCACTCTATTCCTTGCCCTCCTTTCACCCTCCTGCATGTTCAGGCCCCGATCACACAAATCTTTTTCACTCCATCTTTCCACCTCCAATTTGGTCTCCCACTTCTCCTCGTTCCCTCCACCTCCGACACATATTTCCTCTTGGTCAATCTTTCCTCACTCATTCTCTCCATGTGCCCAAACCATTTCAAAACACCCTCTTCTGCTCTCTCAATATATATATATATATATATATATATATATATATATATATATATATATATATATATATATATATATATATCCCTGGGGATAGGGGATTAAGAGTACTTCCCACGTATTCCCTGCGTGTCGTAGAAGGCGACTAAAAGGGGAGGGAGCGGGGGGCTGGAAATCCTCCCCTCTCGGTTTTTTTTTAATTTTCCAAAAGAAGGAACAGAGAATTGGGCCAGGTGAGGGTATTCCCTCAAAGGCCCAGTCCTCTGTTCTTAACGCTACCTCGCTAATGCGGGAAATGGCAAATAGTTTGAAAGAAAAAGAAATATATATAAACCATGGAAAGCTGTGTAGGTATGTATATTTGCGTGTGTGGACGTATGTATACACATGTGTATGGGGGTGGGTTGGGCCATTTCTTTCGTCTGTTTCCTTGCGCTACCTCACAAACGCGGGAGACAGCGACAAAGCAAAAAAAATATATATATATATATATATATATATATATATATATATATATATATATATATATATATATATATATATAGCGCTACCTCGCGTGCATGCGGGGAGAGGGGGTTGTCATTTTATGTGTGGCGAGGTGGCGACAGGAATGAATAAAAGCAGCAAGTATGAATTATGTACATGTGTATATATGTATAGGTATGTATATGTGCGTGTGTGGACGTGTATGTATATACATGTGTATGTGGGTGGGTTGGGCCATTTCTTTCGTCTGTTTCCTTGCGCTACCTCGCAAACGCGTGAGACAGCGGTAAAAAAAAAAAAAAAATCAATATAGGTGGTATGTAAACGTACATATGTATAACAGGCCCAACAACCCCATACCCGTTTATGAATACTCCCAAGATAATCTTGCCTCAACATGTTTGTTATAGAGTTCTTAGGAAGAATGCTAGACCCTTTGTCCCCAAGCCACTCCAAAACTAACCATCATCCCTGCACACTTCAAGATATGTACTCACAGATTCTTCCTCCCTTAACAAACACAATATCAAAAAAATATATATATGAACACACCAAAATAACCAACAAACAGTAAACAACTGCCCTCCCAATCCAGTCTTAAACACCAACCCACCAGACATACACCCATCTGAAACCATGTTCTCTAGACATGCACAAGTTACCTTTTCTTGCCTACATTCTGGACACTACCCATTACTCTAGCATTACACATAACAACATATGGGAGGACTTGTTAGGAAAATTAGGTTATGAGCCTCTGAAAGCACTGTGCTAGAGTTGCCCTTTCCCAGTATCCTGTTCAGGGTGAGGCAGTAAAGGCTAAGAAGCAGCACCAGAGTTCATCAGTTATGGAGACTTTTGCTATGGTCACCCTCAGAAGAGAGTTCCTGGAAGGAACAGGTATCTGAGATATAGACAAACAGATAGAAAAATGAGAAGACTCCTTGTGCTCAAAATGTACCTTCCACACACTCAGTTGTCTTGTGCCCACCCCACAAAGACACGCACATCACCACCACACTTTTTGACTTGTAGTCCTGCTTGTTGGACATGGCTAGCATCTTGAGCATTGTGGGAGCCCCACAGAAGGGGCTTGTAGGGCAGGAAGGTAAATTTGAATATGATTTTAAAAAGTTTATAAATGCTCTAGTGTATTGCTGTTTTGAAGAGTGAATATAAAAAGTCAAAGAAATGTTTAACCAGGAAATATTTGCTTTTAAGTATTTTGTTTTTAACCTAAATTTTAGATCCTATCTTTGACCTTGCAGATATGTTGTATATCAGTTTCCATTTTATCTGTTTCAGGTAAAAAGCTACCAGATAATGTTAACCCAAGAGCTGTATTTGCAAACAATGAACTTGATCTTCGAGATATTAAAGTCTATGGCTTTGACTATGACTACACCTTAGCAAATTATGAAGTAACCGTTGAAAGTTTGATCTATGATCTGGGAAAGAATGTTTTAGTTTCTAAATATAGGGTGAGTACAACATCAGCATTAGTCAGTTTAAAGAGGGCCGTAGTTTTTTCCTTTTTTTAAGGAAATAAAGCTTTAAGTCCTTCTTTACCTTTACCTTCTTTATCTGTATCAAAAGAAGCTAGTAGATAGGAGACAATATACTGAATGACATGAAAAGCAAAATTTTTTTTTACTTGAAGAATCATTACTTTCCACAGAGTATATTGTACTGTACATTCTCACATTTCTGTGTACAAAACATTTACTTTTTATCACGTTTATCCTGCCCTTCTTTGTTCTCTGTCCTCATTTTTGGTCAGTCCTTCATTTACTTCACTTGATGTAATCCTTGCATGATACTCTTCATGTTTTCCATCTTCCTAGGTCCATGCTTTTCAAAAAGACTCCATTATTTATGAACTGCAGCCTGCATAAGTAAACATCTCCTGTGAACTTTCTTCACTTTCATAACATCTCCATATGAGAATTATACTTGAATAGTTACGACTTACAAACCAATCTTTCATTCCATACTTGCATTTACTAGCATATCCTGAAATAGGCTGTAATTTCCATTGGACAATTCTTTTCACACTTTCATATATACAGTTTTAGCCTTTCATTGCTTTCCTGTTTACAGAGCTGTTTGCATGCTGATATGAACTTTATTTTTTAATATTTTCTCAGTCATGCTAAATTGTCTTCTGTAGGTTTTGATTCTCCATTGATTTTTGTTTGAATGGGATGATAGCCCCTTTTATATTGTCACTCAAAAAGGGACTTGGGGGACCTAGTTAGGATAGTACCAACTCAAAATATAACTATAACAGAAACCGTCAGTCCATCATAGATAAAGTATGGGATAAAGGCTATCTTCTCAAGATAGGTAATCAAAGCATTGCCTTTGGCATGATGTTAGGGCATTGAGCCTATGTAAAAGAGAGAGGGAAGGTAGTTCATGCTATAGAATTGATGTGCAATTCCAAATTTCCTTCATATCTATATATTAGTTCTGGAGGGATCAATTTATGACTAGAAATATTTTGATTTCTTTCACAACATGATTCAGATAATTTCAGAAATAATATATAAAGAAATTTTTCAGTATCCTGAGGCAATTAAGTCTCTAGAATACAACCGTGACTTTGCTGTACGAGGGCTTCACTATGATATTGAACAAGGACTGCTGATGAAGTTAGACCAGTTTCAGCAAATTCAAATTGGATCTATATTTCGAGGCTTAACTCGTCTCAGCCAAAAGGAGGTCTTAGAAATTTATGGTAGTCGGTCGCTGCCGCTCCATTATGTGGAGGGGCACTTGAGAGGGGTAAGTACACTTTCAGCTTTACTTCATTTTAATTTCAGAGAGAATGAAGCATGATTAGTGGTAAATGTATGGAAAGATTTAGTGAGCTGCTACCCAAACATTCAATTTGGATAAAAATTATTACATTTTACTGAAGTCAATATTTATTAGAATGTTTATGATATAATGATATATATATTCATATATAATAAGAAACTGAAGAAGTCTAATTATATTAACAGGAAAGCTCATTTATATTATGATGTGGTAGCTAAGGTTCTTGCTTTCACATTTTCATTTACAAACAGATTTCTGATGGTGTCTGTGAGGGACGCATCTTTGGAGAAAACCAGTTGGCAAATTCCATGGTATAAGAAATGATTAATATAATGACAATAAACCTTTTCCTCTCTGAGTTGATTATGGGAGAAGTATGTAAATGGGATGAAATTCATTGTAAATCTTGTTTAATTCCTTTCTCTTTCATTAGTTTTTGAAATTTAGAATTATGTATTTCAATAACCGTAATTCATATTGGGCAAGTGATTTGTGCAGACAGCTATACATTTCTTACCTATGGACAAAGCCCTTTTTTTACCCAGTTATTTAAGCTCTGTTCTTGTTCATTTACCCCCAGTGAACATCAGAAAACTTGAGGCCACTAGATGCTCATTTATAGGACTTTTCATCCATAGAACAACTTGTTTGGGCATGTGACATCCTGGCCTGGAGTTGAGGTGATGCTAAGTAATCCCTCTTCATCATTCATGTACTGTTGCCAACTGGTGTTATTTAAACTTGCCAACCAGTGCTTGACATTTGTTTTTGATGTCTACTTTTTTCAGTGACACAAATCATAAGAATTTTGTTATTCTTAAGAACCAGTGCACCTGTAGACAATGATATCTGCTACAATATGGTTTCAACTTTAGACTTTTGTATTATAGTCTAAAGTTTGGCATGCTGTCAGGAAACATGCCAATATAAGTTCAAATAACCATACTGAAAGTATGTGCAATATACTACAGAGAAATGTTTAAACTGTATGTCATGATATGAAAAATACTTACTGGCTCATATCAACTGGCATATGCCAGTTCATTCCATCTTGGCTAGGTTAATATCAGACATCTTTACCATCAGTAATGCAATATCTTTAGCAAATTTCATAGATTTTCTAAGTAATGCAGATTCAGATGATGAATGTGTCAGGTTTAGCTATTTAGTCACCGACATTTTGTCAAGAAGGCATGTTTCTTCCTAATACAGGAAAGTCTATGATCTTTTTAAATCAGTTCACAAGGCACAGGATCATTTGACGTCCCCAAATAGATTGGCTACACCATTCAGCTTGTTAATAGTACAAATAACATTGCTTGTTTTGGTGACTTTGGGTCGACATTGTTTGAATTTATGAATCAGGGATGTTTGTTCATCAGTGCTGAGGCTGTAGACAATGTAGACAATGTGTCTCATTTGGCCAGGTGTATCAAACATGTGGAGAATTACCTAAGAGTGAATTTATGCCACAAAAGTAAGCACTGCCTTACTAGATCAGAGAGGCAGAATAGTGATGTAGTCTTGTGTCACTGTATTGAAATCAACTATTTTGAAGTGGATCTAGTCATCAGAAGTAGAGCAACAGTTGGATCTCTTTGCCACCAAGGCAAGAAAGAATAGACCAGATTTAAAAGAAGTGGACCTCCATGGTGCAGTGGTTAGTGTTGCTTACTGTGACATTCTTAGGCTACCCAGGGTTGAGGCTACATAAGTTTGAAATCCTGGTTACAGCAGTTAGTGCACAGTCAAAGCAGTTGTTCACTGGGGCAACTCATTAGACTGATTACCTAGCATAGACTGGCGTATGTATATATATGTATATATATATATATATATCTTTTATTTCATACTATTCGCCATTTCCCGCGATAGCGAGGTAGCGTTAAGAACAGAGGACTGGGCCTTTGAGGGAATATCCTCACCTGACCCCCTTCTCTGTTCCTTCTTTTGGAAGAAAAAAAAAAAAAAGAAAAACGAGAGGGGAGGATTTCCAGCCCCCTGCTCCCTTCCCTTTTAATCGCCTTCTACGACACGCAGGGAATACGTGGGAAGTATTCTTTCTCCCCTATCCCCAGGGATAATATGTATATATATATATATATATATATATATATATATATATATATATATATATATATATATATTTCTTTCTTTCTTTCAAACTATTCGCCATTTCCCGCATTAGCGAGGTAGCGTTAAGAACAGAGGACTGGGCCTTTGAGGGAATACCCTCACCTGGCCCAATTCTCTGTTCCTTCTTTTGGAAAATTAAAAAAAAAAAAAAAAAAAACGAGAGGGGAGGATTTCCAGCCCCCCGCTCCCTCCCCTTTTAGTCGCCTTCTACGACACGCAGGGAATACGTGGGAAGTACTCTTAATCCCCTATCCCCAGGGATAAATATATATATATATATATATATATTTTTTTTTTATCGAGGATGTAAGGCATGTGTACGTGTAGGAAGAGAGGAAAGTGATTGGTTCTCAGTGAATGTAGGTTTGCGGCAGGGGTGTGTGATGTCTCCATGGTTGTTTAATTTGTTTATGGATGGGGTTGTTAGGGAGGTGAATGCAAGACTTTTGGAAAGAGGGGCAAGTATGAAGTCTGTTGTGAATGAGAGAGCTTGGGAAGTGAGTCAGTTGTTGTTCGCTGATGATACAGCGCTGGTGGCTGATTCATGTGAGAAACTGCAGAAGCTGGTGACTGAGTTTGGTAAAGTGTGTGAAAGAAGAAAGTTAAGAGTAAATGTGAATAAGAGCAAGGTTATTAGGTACAGTAGGGTTGAGGGTCAAGTCAATTGGGAGGTAAGTTTGAATGGAGAAAAACTGGAGGAAGTAAAGTGTTTTAGATATCTGGGAGTGGATCTGGCAGTGGATGGAACCATGGAAGCGGAAGTGAATCATAGGGTGGGGGAGGGGGCGAAAATCCTGGGAGCCTTGAAGAATGTGTGGAAGTCGAGAACATTATCTCGGAAAGCAAAAATGGGTATGTTTGAAGGAATAGTGGTTCCAACAATGTTGTATGGTTGCGAGGCGTGGGCTGTGGATAGAGTTGTGCGCAGGAGGGTGGATGTGCTGGAATGAGGTGTTTGAGGACAATGTGTGGTGTGAGGTGGTTTGATCGAGTAAGTAATGTAAGGGTATGAGAGATGTGTGGAAATAAAAAGAGCGTGGTTGAGAGAGCAGAAGAGGGTGTTTTGAAATGGTTTGGGCACATGGAGAGAATGAGTGAGGAAAGATTGACCAAGAGGATATATGTGTCGGAGGTGGAGGGAACGAGGAGAAGTGGGAGACCAAATTGGAGGTGGAAAGATGGAAGGGAAAAGATTTTGAGTGATCGGGGCCTGAACATGCAGGAGAGTGAAAGGCGGGCAAGGAATAGAGTGAATTGGATCGATGTGGTATACCGGGGTTGACGTGCTGTCAGTGAATTGAATCGGGGCATGTGAAACGTCTGGGGTAAACCATGGAAAGTTGCGTGGGGCCTGGAGGTGGAAAGGGAGCTGTGGTTTCGGGCATTATTGTATGACAGCTAGAGACTGAGTGTGAACGAATGGGGCCTTTGTTGTCTTTTCCTAGCGCTACCTCGCACACATGTGGGGGGGGGATGGTATTCCACGTGTGGCAAGGTGGCGATGGGAATGAATAAAGGCAGACAGTGTGAATTTTGTGCATGGGTATATATGTATGTGTCTGTGTGTGTATATATATATGTACATTGAGATGTATAGGTATGTATATTTGCGTGTGTGGACGTGTATGTATATACATGTGTATGGGGGTGGGTTGGGCCATTTCTTTCGTCTGTTTCCTTGCACTACCTCGCAAACGCGGGAGACAGCGACAAAGCAAAATAAATAATAATAATATATATATATATATATATATGGAGTGAAAAAGATTTTGAGTGATATGGGCCTGAACATGCAGGAGGGTGAAAGGCGGGCAAGGAATAGAGTGAATTGGATCGATGTGGTATACCGGGGTTGACGTGCTGTCAGTGGATTGAATCAGGGCATGTGAAGCGTCTGGAGTAAACCATGGAAAGTTGTGTGGGGCCTGGATGTGGAAAGGGAGCTGTGGTTTCGGGCATTATTGCATGACAGCTAGAGACTGAGTGTGAACGAATGGGGCCTTTGTTGTCTTTTCCTAGTGCTACCTCGCACACATGAGGGGGGAGGGGGATGGTATTCCATGTGTAGCGAGGTGGCGATGGGAATGAATAAATGCAGACAGTGTGAATTGTGTGCATGGGTATATATGTATGTGTCTGTGTGTGTATATATATGTGTACATTGAGATGTATAGGTATGTATATTTGCGTGTGTGGACGTGTATGTATATACATGTGTATGGGGGTGGGTTGGGCCATTTCTTTCGTCTGTTTCCTTGCACTACCTCGCAAATGCGGCAGACAGCGACAAAGCAAAATAAATAATAATAAATGACATGAAGTCTGTTGTGGATGAGAGAGCTTGGGAAGTGAGTCAGTTGTTGTTCGCTGATGATACAGAGCTGATGGCTGATTCATGTGAGAAACTGCAGAAGCTGGTGACTGAGTTTGGTAAAGTGTGTGAAAGAAGAAAGTTAAGAGTAAATGTGAATAAGAGCAAGGTTATTAGGTACAGTAGGGTTGAGGGTCAAGTCAATTGGGAGGTAAGTTTGAATGGAGAAAAACTGGAGGAAGTAAAGTGTTTTAGATATCTGGGAGTGGATCTGGCAGCGGATGGAACCATGGAAGCAGAAGTGGATCATAGGGTGGGGGAGGGGGCGGAAATTCTGGGAGCCTTGAAGAATGTGTGGAAGTCGAGAACATTATCTCGGAAAGCAAAAATGGGTATGTTTGAAGGAATAGTGGTTCCAACAATGTTGTATGGTTGCGAGGCGTGGGCTATGGATAGAGTTGTGCGCAGGAGGATAGATGTGCTGGAAATGAGATGTTTGAGGACAATGTGTGGTGTGAGGTGGTTTGATCGAGTAAGTAACATAAGGGTAAGAGAGATGTATGGAAATAAAAAGAGCGTGGTTGAGAGAGCAGAAGAGGGTGTTTTGAAATGATTTGGGCACATGGAGAGAATGAGTGAGGAAAGATTGACCAAGAGGATATATGTGTCGGAGGTGGAGGGAAAGAGGAGAAGTGGGAGACCAAATTGGAGGTGGAAAGATGGAGTGAAAAAGATTTTGTGTGATCGGGGCCTGAACATGCAGGAGGGTGAAAGGAGGGCAAGGAATAGAGTGAATTGGATCGATGTGGTATACCGGGGTTGACGCACTGTCAGTGGGTTGAATCAGGGCATGTGAAGCATCTGGGGTAAACCATGGAAAGCTGTGTAGGTATGTATATTTGCGTGTGTGGACGTATGTATATACATGTGTATGGGGGTGGGTTGGGCCATTTCTTTCGCCGGTTTCCTTGCGCTACCTCGCAAACGCGGGAGACAGCGACAAAAAAAAAAAATATATATATATATATATATATATATATATATATATATATATATATTTTTTTTTTCATACTATTCGCCATTTCCCGCGCTTGCGAGGTAGCGTTAAGAACAGAGGACTGGGCCTCAGAGGGAAAATCCCCACCTGGCCCCCCTCTCCGTTCCTTCCTTTGGAAAATAAAAAAAAAACGAGAGGGGAGGATTTCCAGCCACCCGCTCCCTCCCCTTTTAGTCGCCTTCTACGACACGCAGGGAATACGTGGGAAGTATTCTTTCTCCCCTATCCCAGGGATAATATATATATATAGATATATATATATATATATATATATATATATATATATATATATATATATATATATATATATATATTTATATATATGTACACCAGTCTATGCTATGTAACCAATTTAATAAGTTGCTCCAGTGAACAGTGTTATATGGTCACAAGGCATGGGCTATAGATAGGGTTGTGCGGAGGAGGGTCGATGTGTTGGAAATGAAGTGTTTGAGGGCAGTATGTGGTGTGAGGTGGTTTGATCAAGTAAGTAATGAAAGGGTAAGAGATATGTGTGGTATTAGAAAGAGTGTGGTTGAGAGAGCAGAGGAGGGTTTATTGAAATGGTATAGCCACATGGAGAGAATGAGTGAGGAAAGATTGACAAAGACGATGGACATATGTGTCAGAGGTGGAGGGAACGAGAAGTGGGAGACCAAATTGGAGATGGAAGGATGGAGTGAAAAAGATTTTGAGCAATCGGGGCCTGAACATACAGGAAGCTGAATGGCGTGCAAGGAATAGAGTGAATTGGTACGATGTGGTATACTGGGGTCGATGTGCTGTCAATGGATTGAACCAGGGCATGTGAAGTGTCTAGGGTAAACCATGAAAAGTATTGTGGGGCCTGGATATGGAAAGGGAGCTTTGGTTTCGGTGCATTACACATGACAGCTAGAGACTGAGTGTGAATGAATGTGGTCTTTGTTGCCTTTTCCTGGCTATATATATGGAGAGAGATGGGTGATTTTAGGTGCCTATGCACCTGGTCATGAAGAGAAAGATCATGAGAGACAAGTGTTTTGGGAGCAGCTGAGTGTGTGTGTTAGCAGCTTTGATGCACGAGACCAGGTAGTGATGAGTGATTTGAATGCAAAGGTGAATAATGTGGCAGTTGAGGGTATAATTGGTGTGCATGGGGTGCTCAGTGTTGTAAATGGAAATGTTGAAGATCTTTTAGATTTTTGTGCTGAAAAAGGACTGGTGATTGGGAATACCTGGTTTAAAAAGAGAGATATACATAAGTATACATATGTAAGTAGGAGAGATGGCCAGAGAGCATTATTGGATTACATGTTAATTGATAGATGTGTGTGAAAGAGAGACTTTTGGATGTTGATGTGCTGAGAGGGGCATCTGGAGGGATGTCTGATCATTATCTTGTGGAGGCGAAGGTGAAGATTTGTAAAGGTTTTCGGAAAAGAAGAGAATTTTAGGGTGAAGAAAGTGGTGAGAGTAAGTGAGCTTGGAAAGGAGATTTGTGTGAGGAAGTACCAGGAGAGATTGAGTGTAGAATGGAAAAAGATGAGAGCAAATGACATAAGGGGAGTCGGGGGAGGAATGGGATGTATTTAGGGAGCCATTGATGGCTTGTGCAAAAGATGCCTGTGGCATGAGAAGCGTGGGAGGTGGGCAGATTAGAAAGGTTATGAGTGGTGGGATGAAGAAGTAAGATTGCTAGTGAAAGAGAAGAGAGAGGCATTTGGATGATTTTTGCATGGAAGTAGTGCAAATGACTGGGAGATGTATAAAAGAAAGAGTCAGGAGGTCAAGAGAAAGGTACAGGAGGTGAAAGTGGTGAAGTGAGGAGATGGAGTGAGTATTTTGAAGGTTTGTTGAATGTGTTTGATGATAGAATGGCAGATATAGGGTGTTTTAGTTGAGGTGGTGTGCGAAGTGAGAGGGTCAGGGAGAATTGTTTGGTAAACAGAGAAGAGGTAGTGAAAGCTTTGCATAAGATGAAAGCTGGGGAGTCGGCGGGTTTGGATGGTATTGCAGTGGAATTTATTGAAAAGGGGGTGACTGTGTTCTTGACTGGTTGGTAAGGATATTCATTGTATGTATGGTTCATGGTAAAGTGCCTGATGATTGGCAGAATGCATGCATAGTACCATTGTACAAAGGCAAAGGGGATAAAGGTGAGTGTTCAAATAACAGAGGGAACAACATGTGGGAGACCAAAGTGGAGGTGGAAGGATGGAGTGAAAAATTTTTAAGCAATCGGGGCCTGAACATACAGGAAGGTGAAAGGCATGCAAGGAATAGAGGGAATTGGAACGATGTGATATACCAGGGTCGACGTGCTGTCAATGGATTGAACCAGGGCATGTGAAGCGTTTAGGGTAAACCATGGAAAGTTTTGTGGGGCCTGGATGTGGAAAGGGAGCTATGGTTTTGGTGCATTATACATGACAGCTAGAGACTGAGTGTGAATGAATGTGGCCTTTGTTGTCTTTTCCTAGCGCTACCTCGTGCACGTGCGGAGGGAGGGGGGTGCCATTTCATGTGTGGCGGGGTGGCGATAGGAATGGATGAAGGCAGCAAGTATGAATATGTACATGTGTATATATATATATGTGTATATATATATCTCTGTGTATGTATATGTACATGTGCGTTGAAATGTATAGGTATGTATACATGCATGTGTGGGCGTTTATGTGTTTACATGTGAATGTGGGTGGGTTGGGCCAGTCTTTCGTCTGTTTCCTACCAGGAAGCCAACTTGTAAGATATGTAATAGAAAACTTGCCTGTTCTTTGGTGTTAAGATAATGGTGAGGTCAATGTATATTGCCATGTAAGGCTGCCTGCATTGCGTGATTTTATTCAAAGACACAATTTTAACTTGTATGATAAAATGATGATATTAATTTGTTACTTTCATACACATTCTAGACTTTCATTATCATGTCAACTGATCATCAACGGTAGAAGAGAAGGTTTTCTGTTCACTTATTAAGCCATGCCATCCTTTGTTGAAAAATTTTGTCAGGATAAAAAACAAAATCTCAATAGATTCAGAGGTGACACTGAAGTCATATTTCAATGTTATCTGAACCCAAATGGGGTTAGGTTGTTTTTCCTATGTCTTCCATCCAGGAATCACAACCTAACCATATATCACTTGTTTTCTGAATCTAATCTTAGTACCATACTCATTCCTAAGTAACTTAGACCATTAGATTACTCTTGATTACTAATGTAATCTGGAAAACAAGAACCTAACCTTGATGTGAATCATTTGTTTTGCTTGTTTAATTTATTTGACCAAGCTTGCATGTTATGCTACCATGGGACCTTACTTATCTTATAATCAGGTAAGAGGGATACAAGGCCATATCACAAGGTCAAATAGTTAAACAAGATTATTGGATGAAGAGTTGCCATTTTTGTTGTAGATAACAGGCCTGCTAACATTTGAAGTCATGATTTCACTTGGAGACTACACACCAAAAAATGTAAAGAATGAATATGCCCTAAACTCATTTCAGTGGATAGAAGATACTAAAGAAAAAATTTGAAAAAAAATTATGTGAGGAAACAAAAACAAGTGTGAAAAGCACAAGAAAGAATTTGGACCTGTAGTGAACAACATGAATGGTGTGAAATCTACACATGACTTAGATATAAGGAATATATATACTCACTGTTCCCATAAAATGCCAGAATAAACCCAGAAGAAACAGAATAATCATAATTAGAAGATAATAAATCGGTGATCAACAAAGACTGAAGAAATTACAGCACCAGCCAAAAAGCATGTTGTGTAGAGAAAAGTAGAGTTTAGTCAATTACTTGCTTAGCTTACCTCTTTGGATTCATTTCTTGACAGCAGAGATAATATTGGACCACTGATTATGCAGGGTTTTCCTTGCTATTGTGGCAAATGATGGGTAAACTGCTATAAATCTTTGGGATTGTGCCTGGTTTTTATTCCAACGGAAACGGGTCTCTCATGTCCATGCTCAGTGGCTAGACTTAGTAAGGAAGAGTTCTTAAAAATTATTCATTATACTTAACCGCTGTCTCCTACATTAGCAAGGTAGCGCGAGGAAACAGACGAAGAATGGCCCAACCCACCCACATACACATGTATGTACATAAACGCTCACACATGCACATACATATGCATTTCATTGTTTTTTATTTATCTATGTGAATATGTGAGTACTTATTTGTATATTAGTTCATGAATTAGGAACCAACCTGCTAAAGAGAATTCGCAAGAAAGATTAAAAAAGAAGCAATTTACCATATTCTTTACTGAATATGAATTGAGCTTGCTCTGTTTCCACACTTGCTAGTGGTGACGTGCTTAACAGCAGTTCCATCTCTAATACCCATTTCTCCCCTCATTTTTTGAATGTCTATATTCATTAGTCCACGAACTAGATAGCAACTTAGTAAGAAGTTTGTAAAAAAAAAGTATATATGAATTGACTCAAGAATTTACCGAAAATATGAATGCTATGATGCAATAGAATAGAATTGAATTCATGTGACATATATGTCAAGTATGACAGAGTGTTAATGTACTGTGTTCTGAAAATATAGCACATACTGGCTTGTGCTGATGTCAACTTTGACTAGTCCAGTGCATGCTGATGTTGATTTATCTTTGCTTGGTGCCTCCTCCTATAATATATCAAATGGCACACCACAAACTGATGTGGCTGAACATGTTTAGTCGGGAAGTGGCGTGGTTTTTGGATGAGGTGTTGGATGTATTGTTAGCTAAAGAATTTTGCATTAGTCTATCATTGAAATATCCAACATGAAAAGATTTGTTTTTGGTGTAGCTGGCTAGTGGAAATAGAGATATCAAGTTACATTTTGTTTGGAGAGAAAAGGAGTTGACTCTTTGCAAAAAATGAAGCTGCCTGATTTTTAAAAGAAAGCTTTCATGTGCATGCTTAAAAACTTGTTTAGGGATACATCATATGTTTTGTCCAGTTTTGGTGTTAAGATAGTACTGTGTTTGAAATATACAGTTGGGGTTACAATTAACAGTCTTTCCATTAATCCTAGATCTTGCTTTTTGTTTAAAGCCAAGAACTTCACACTTGATTTAAAGAACCGTTAAGATTATCCAACCCAGGATTTATTTAAGAATGCATGACTTGAAAAAGTATTCCACAGTTAAGGTCTTTCCATCACACAACATGCATGTCCATCAAACATCAAATATTATGGAAGTCCAGGAAGAGTTTTGCTGGGAGATGTTTGCTCTGAGGGTTTCTCTCATTTTAATGCTATGTGGCCTTGGGAAGATTTATCGACATGAAAACTTCAGCAATAGAAGAGTGCCTTAGATCGTAGAAGACAAGTGCCATGTAGATTGTCTCCACCATGTACTAGTATCTTACAGTGATTTTATGGTTGATAGATCTTCCCTTCCTGTTCACAGTGGTCCTAAAACTACATTATGGAAATGAGATTAGAGAGCTGGCTCAGTAAGTCAGCTGTAAGCATATGAAAAGCACATATTGGGACAGATCTTTCACTTACTCATTACCCATCCAACTTTTCCCTGTATTCTTGGGTTGCCCTTCTGATTATCAGTAAAGTTCAAGTCTAAGTGGCACAACAGCTGTGTAGTGGAGCTATAGCAGCATGATGCCATAGGTGTGAAGGCAGAGGAATAATTTAGCCAGTGATTATAGGATTATTTAAGAGCAGAATTTCTCACACAGCCCTCCAGGACATTACAATTATGTCTTTTGTATGCATTTAATGTGACTATGCCACTATAGGTATTTTGTTTGTTTGTTTCATTGACTAGATTAAATGGGTGTTAGGAGAACTATATGATAGAGTGTAGGTGAGGGATATGGCTCAAAGTCTTGCTTTTCATAAGCACAAAACTGACATTTTATTATTTTTGGTGTAATTGTTTCTTGGTAACAATAGAACAGTTTGACTACCAAGTTTCTTTCTGTCTGATAATTAGCATGAAATTCAAAATAGCTTTACTGAAACTGATTTTACTTGGTAATTTCTTATTGTAATGATTGGCATGCAGTTTGAAACTAACATTGCTCATACACTTGTGTATAAGATTTGATTGACCAGTTTCATGCTCACTAATGATTAGCTTAGTGTTTGAATTTGTATTTGGTTATAGTGACATGCAAATATTTAGGACATATTTTGATATTTCATAAATGTAATGTTCATTCAGAATTTTTTATTTGAAATTGTTTCAGCATGCCAAGATGGCTCATCTGGCTGATCTCTTCTCTCTGCCTGAGATGTGCCTCCTTAGTCAGGTGGCACAATACTTCCATGACAATAATGTGCCTTATCACTCCGTCCCTCTCTTCAATGATGTTAAGGTCAGTATTCAGTTATTAAGTTAATTGAAAACTATTTGTATTACTTCATAACATTTTTAAGGAATGGTATGTATTGTTTTGTTTTAACTAATATCAGATATCATAGTTTTTTGGCTTAAAAGCAAAGCTTTTCTTGGAACAATGTTTTTCTTTTTATAATGAATGTATAATTTTCAATTATGACAGAATCTTTCCAAGTCACTAAGGCATATTACATGATACCTCCATCTGTCTTAGTTTAACCTTCAGTTGTCAACAGGAGTTGAAATCAGTCTATAGAGCTAAAAGTGATTTTGATTTGACTTGAAAATTGGTTTTGAGCTCATGTGAGTTTAGTTTTCTATTGATAACTTTTTCCACTCATTGCTATTGTGTTCCTTTCCTTCCCCTTTTGAAGTTGCACCGTTTTTCATTATATATAAACCAGTTGTGATGAACTTGTGGCCTACGAGCACCACCCATCAGTAAGACTTGGGAAATATACATGCTCATTATCTTAATGTATGATGATACTTTTCCATTTTTTCTCATTTAATGGTATACTCATCTTGCTTTTAGTGTATTTGTGATGACTCACATGCATGAGTGATAGCTAGACTTGATTATTGCAAGAAAAACCCTAACTAAATGAAATTATCATGATTTTCCACAGGCAGCCATTGGTAGTATTCATCCAGAGATGCACCGTATTGTGGGCCGTAACATCAGTGAATATTTGATCAAGGACCCCAATCTTGTTACCTTTTTTGATATGTTAAAGAAAAACAAGAAAGAAATATTCATCATTACCAACAGTCCATTTTATTTTGTGTAAGTGTAATTAAGTATGCTGTCAAGGAGTCAGTATGCAAGATTGTAAAATAGAGATATTTATTTATATTTATTTATTATACTTTGTCGCTGTCTCCTGTGTTAGCAAGGTAGCGCAAGGAAACAGATGAAAGAATGGCCCAACCCACCCACATACACATGTATATACATACACGTCCACACACGCACATATGAATACCTATACATCTCAACGTATACATATATATACACACACAGACATATGCATATACATATAAAATAGAGATACATATACATATAAATATATATACATATACATATGAAATAGAGATAACATATTTATTATATCTTATGGCAGCTTCTGAGAAGTATAAGGAGGTAAGAATTGAGTAATGTAAAATGAGAGTGTAGTAGAAACGTATGAAATAACACTGTGGAACATGGTTCAGAAAATCCTAAGCTGTTTCATCTGTGCATTAGAAGCATATTGTCATTAAAAAATAAGCATTCAGACTGAAGGATAGAGGGGTAAGGGTCATGAAATCAGAGGAGAAAATATATGAGGGGGGTCTAAATGTAAAATTTCAAAACTTCCTCTTAAGGCTGAAGAGTTGGGAAAGGAGAGTAAATATATATGGTTTCTAGTATTTTAACAAGATACTAATGGTTTATGATCCTCATAAGCTGCATGACCATGATGGAATCTCACTTTGTGTACTCCATGAATGTGCAGAAATACTCAACAGAGCACTTGATTGGAAGAGAGTAAACATCATATCTTTCTTTTCAAAGGAAGCAAAGGAAATTGCACAACACTACTGGCTGGTATCTATCGTGAGTTCAGTCTGTAAAGGACTAGATAATAAGGAAACAAGTAGATAAATACTTGCAAAGTGGGTACTGTCTAAGCAAAAAAAAACCTGTCATAGATTAAGCAGTGGCCTAAATAAAAAGCTCGGTAGCTTGACAGTATTTTTGGAGTACCAGTGTTTCTTCGACTCTGTTATCCAAAAGAAGTTGACTAAGATATTGGAAGTACAGGCAGGCATAAGAGGAGACCTTTAGTGAACTGAAAATGATCTAAGTGAGAGAGAGCAAAGGACTCTTGTCAAGGGTGTTTTCTCAAATTGGGATAGTGTAACTATTGTGGTCCCGTCAGGGCTTGGTACTTAGACTGCCACTCTTCCTGAATTCTATCTGTATCTCTGATGCTTGTTCCAACTGGAACCCCCTCAAGGGGATGGCCAAGGTAATAGAGTCTCCATAACTAGAGACTTCCAGTGCCACTTATTAACCTTTAGTGCCTCACCTTTAGCAGTCCACTAGCAGAGGGCAACTCTGGGCAGTGTTTGCAGAGGCTCCTACCTAATATTCGCACTGACTACTTCTACCTAATGCTCCAGCCTAAATGTCCCTTCATACTACTTAATCCACTGCTCCTACCATCTTGCCAGAAGGCAGGGCTAGCGCATAGTGCTCACTGCAAGAAAATCTCATTACAAAGAATGAGTTGTGTGAGTCAGTGTTGTCAAGTGTTATATATGACAAGGAGAGATTGTATGTTTGTGGACAGAATGCCACACCTGAATATGTTTACAGATGATATTAGAATTATGAGATCAAAAGAATTGTGTGGACTACCACAGAGAACCAAAATAGAATTCAGCTCTTGCCATCATATACTTGCCTAGGGAAATTCATCCCAATGATTTGTAAGGTAATAAAGATGGGATAGAAAGAGGAGACTTTTTTGACTATTATCTTGCTGTAAACAAATTGTGGGAATCATCATGAGAGACTTGTGGCTGATATACTACCAAGCCTATCCCTAGAACAATACTTTAGGAAGAATGTCAAGGGGCTAATTCATATGCTGGTCATCAACAAAACTTTTTGAATAAAGAAAACAGGAAAGGATTCAGAAAAGTATACATAGCATATATTAGGCCCAAACTAGTATGCAGCACCATTTTGGTCACTGAGCTAGATTATTTATTTATTTATTATACTTTGTCGCTGTCTCCCGCGTTTGCGAGGTAGCGCAAGGAAACAGACGAAAGAAATGGCCCAACCCCCCCATACACATGTATATACATACGTCCACACACGCAAATATACATACCTACACAGCTTTCCATGGTTTACCCCAGACGCTTCACATGCCTTGATTCAATCCACTGACAGCACGTCAACCCCGGTATACCACATCGCTCCAATTCACTCTATTCCTTGCCCTCCTTTCACCCTCCTGCATGTTCAGGCCCCGATCACACAAAATCTTTTTCACTCCATCTTTCCACCTCCAATTTGGTCTCCCTCTTCTCCTTGTTCCCTCCACCTCCGACACATATATCCTCTTGGTCAATCTTTCCTCACTCATCCTCTCCATGTGCCCAAACCACTTCAAAACACCCTCTTCTGCTCTCTCAACCACGCTCTTTTTATTTCCACACATCTCTCTTACCCTTACGTTACTCACTCGATCAAACCACCACACACCACACATTGTCCTCAAACATCTCATTTCCAGCACATCCATCCTCCTGCGCACAACTCTATCCATAGCCCACGCCTCGCAACCATACAACATTGTTGGAACCACTATTCCTTCAAACATACCCATTTTTGCTTTCCGAGATAATGTTCTCGACTTCCACACATTCTTCAAGGCCCCCAGAATTTTCACCCCCTCCCCCACCCTATGATCCACTTCCGCTTCCATGGTTCCATCCGCTGCCAGATCCACTCCCAGATATCTAAAACACTTCACTTCCTCCAGTTTTTCTCCATTCAAACTCACCTCCCAATTGACTTGACCCTCAACCCTACTGTACCTAATAACCTTGCTCTTATTCACATTTACTCTTAACTTTCTTCTTCCACACACTTTACCAAACTCAGTCACCAGCTTCTGCAGTTTCTCACATGAATCAGCCACCAGCGCTGTATCATCAGCGAACAACAACTGACTCACTTCCCAAGCTCTCTCATCCCCAACAGACTTCATACTTGCCCCTCTTTCCAAAACTCTTGCATTTACCTCCCTAACAACCCCATCCATAAACAAATTAAACAACCATGGAGACATCACACACCCCAGCCGCAAACCTACATTCACTGAGAACCAATCACTTTCCTCTCTTCCTACACGTACACATGCCTTACATCCTAGATAAAAACTTTTCACTGCTTCTAACAACTTTCCTCCCACACCATATATTCTTAATACCTTCCACAGAGCATCTCTATCAACTCTATCATATGCCTTCTCCAGATCCATAAATGCTACATACAAATCCATTTGCTTTTCTAAGTATTTCTCACATACATTCTTCAAAGCAAACACCTGATCCACACATCCTCTACCACATCTAAAATCACACTGCTCTTCCCCAATCTGATGCTCTGTACATGCCTTCACCCTCTCAATCAATACCCTCCCATATAATTTACCAGGAATACTCAACAAACTTATACCTCTGTAATTTGAGCACTCACTCTTATCCCCTTTGCCTTTGTACAATGGCACTATGCACGCATTCCGCCAATCCTCAGGCACCTCACCATGAGTCATACATACATTAAATAACCTTACCAACCAGTCAACAATACAGTCACCCCCTTTTTTAATAACTTCCACTGCAATACCATCCAAACCTGCTGCCTTGCCGGCTTTCATCTTCCGCAAAGCTTTCACTACCTCTTCTCTGTTTACCAAATCATTTTCCCTAACCCTCTCACTTTGCACACCACCTCGACCAAAACACCCTATATCTGCCACTCTATCATCAAACACATTCAACAAACCTTCAAAATACTCACTCCATCTCCTTCTCACATCACCACTACTTGTTATCACCTTCCCATTTGCGCCCTTCACTGAAGTTCCCATTTGCTCCCTTGTCTTACGCACTTTATTTACCTCCTTCCAGAACATCTTTTTATTCTCCCTAAAATTTAATGATACTCTCTCACCCCAACTCTCATTTGCCCTTTTTTTCACCTCTTGCACCTTTCTCTTGACCTCCTGTCTCTTTCTTTTATACATCTCCCACTCAATTGCATTTTTTCCCTGCAAAAATCGTCCAAATGCCTCTCTCTTCTCTTTCACTAATACTCTTACTTCTTCATCCCACCACTCACTACCCTTTCTAATCAACCCACCTCCCACTCTTCTCATGCCACAAGCATCTTTTGCGCAATCCATCACTGATTCCCTAAATACATCCCATTCCTCCCCCACTCCCCTTGCTTCCATTGTTCTCACCTTTTTCCATTCTGTACTCAGTCTCTCCTGGTACTTCCTCACACAGGTCTCCTTCTCAAGCTCACTTACTCTCACCACCCTCTTCACCCCAACATTCACTCTTCTTTTCTGAAAACCCATACAAATCTTCACCTTAGCCTCCACAAGATAATGATCAGACATCCCTCCAGTTGCACCTCTCAGCACATTAACATCCAAAAGTCTCTCTTTCGCACGCCTGTCAATTAACACGTAATCCAATAACGCTCTCTGGCCATCTCTCCTACTTACATAAGTATACTTATGTATATCTCGCTTTTTAAACCAGGTATTCCCAATCATCAGTCCTTTTTCAGCACATAAATCTACAAGCTCTTCACCATTTCCATTTACAACACTGAACACCCCATGTATACCAATTATTCCCTCAACTGCCACATTACTCACCTTTGCATTCAAATCACCCATCACTATAACCCGGTCTCGTGCATCAAAACCACTAACACACTCATTCAGCTGCTCCCAAAACACTTGCCTCTCTTGATCTTTCTTCTCATGCCCAGGTGCATATGCACCAATAATCACCCACCTCTCTCCATCAACTTCCAGTTTTACCCATATTAATCAAGAATTTACTTTCTTACACTCTATCACATACTCCCACAACTCCTGTTTTAGGAGTATTGCTACTCCTTCCCTTGCTCTTGTCCTCTCACTAACCCCTGACTTTACTCCCCAGACATTCCCAAACCACTCTTCCCCTTTACCCTTGAGCTTCGTTTCACTCAGAGCCAAAACATCCAGGTTCCTTTCCTCAAACATACTACCTATCTCTCCTTTTTTCACATCTTGGTTACATCCACACACATTTAGGCTAGAGCTAGATGGGACCTAAAAATTGGAAATGGCAGGTCGATGAAAGGACGTAGAATGAAACTAAAAGCAAGATACAAGAGCTGTAGGAAATATATCAGAATAATGAACAGACAGAAGAAGCTGAGAGGAAATGACAGATGCAGACAGAATAAATGAGTTTAAAAGATTGTATGATGAAAAGAAAGTTTAAGAGATTGTGCCTTTGTAAGTGTAGAATTTCCCCTTCTCCCATATTTCATGGATGTTAATCACAGTTTCATATGACTGACTTTACTTTTACTGAGGGAGATATTGTTATCCCGACTTAAAATGCTGAAATGATGTTTTTAATAATTCAGGACCCTTTTTTCAGGATTTCTAATTGTAGATTATTTCTCTGTAAAAGTAAGCACCCAAGCTTCTTTTTGTATCTTTTTTTCACATTTCCAATGTACCTATTATTTTATAATGTCTTGCCATACAATTTTTCTCAGCTTCTCTTTTTCATGTATTCTGTTAGACTATTAACTTCTTTTTTTTGCTTTCTCTTGGCCCTTCTTTAAAGTAATGGGTCTGTACTCATCTCCAAATAGACTCCTAAGCAAATCAGTAATGGATCCATTTTCATGTCAGACATATGTAAAGGAATGCACATTGAAAAGTATTTTCTGGTTAATTTTCATTTTGCAAGTTGTTCTTTAGCCAGATTTTTGCATAGGAGTTTTAGGTAGAAATAAGAGATTGGAGAAAAGTGATTGTACTGTTGGATATTGATTTTGGAAGTACCTTTATATCAATCATTTTAATAAGTCCCAGGATATTGTATGTAAAGTACATGTACAAGCTGTAGTTTGACTTAAGGAAAAATTCTCAAACTTTTCAGAGATGCTGGAATGTCGTACTTATTAGGAGAAAATTGGCGTGATTACTTTGATGTTGTGGTTGCTAGTGCAAAGAAACCAGCATTTTTCACAGATAGCATGAGACCTTTTCGTGAGCTAAACGAAGAAATACACATTCAAACTTGGGGGCCAGTGACCAAATTGGAAAAAGGCAAGATTTACTTAGAGGTAAGCTGTTTATCAGTTATAATTAAAAGTAAGGCAAAATAATGAAGCTTGCTCTTTATGAATACTGTTCATATTCTCTAAATTCCTGAAGTAGCACAGTATATAGATTTAAGAGTTCCAGAGTTGTTTGGCTACTTACAATTATGTTTGATGAAACAGCTTCATTAAAATTGATTATTTTTCATCTCTAATGTATGAAAATTTTTAATTCATCATATTGTGTTTGACTGTTGAGCCCCAGATTTCAATCATTTTATGAGGTCTTGAAACGAATCATGGAGTCTTCAGCTTGGTTGCTTTGTATGTTATTCTAGGCTTTGTAGCAGAGGAAGGATAATTTGTTTATTGACATGTTTGAATTGGAAATCAGTCCACAGACATAAATCCAACTTCCACCCTCACAAAATCCTGAATGGTCATCCACCTCCAGTTAGCAAAACTCCAACTTTATACATGGTATCACCGATGACATACAAATGGAATTCACTCCACACTACAAAGATAGACACAAAAGTCATGAGCATCCTCAAAACACTAACACAACTTTGGACAAGGAAATTAATCCCCTCAGTATCCTCTTCATGAAGTTTAGCTCTGGCAGTTATGCCTTACCTTCATGGTCATCCACAGATTCAAAAGCTTATATAACAGAACTACAAATCACATGATACAGAGCTCTCAAAACAATCACCTATTGTTCAGCAGCCATAAACATACATCATCTATGGAATGTAACAAACATAGATGATTCCATCTCGCTACACTTGATGACCCTTACCATTTCACAACCAAAGAGCATCCTTCATGTAAAAATTGAAAACTAACTTGACCTCATACTTCAGCAACCTATACTTGCAAATTACCCTCTCCCCAGCATTGACAAAAAATATTCATTGTGTAATAGCTCATCATGTACAAAAAATAACTGCCCCATCAACTCAGTTTTTTGAACTCCACTCCACTGGACACCCTTCAGAAGCTGCAGTCCCCAGTCTTGTTTAGATTACACTTTTTGATCTCTATTCTTGATGTCGTCTATCTATCACCATTATAAGCATCAATTCAGCACATCTCAAGACTCCTTATGCCAAAAATGCAACTTTCATGCTTAGAATACAGAGCACCTCCCACAGTTGTCCTGCACTCACCCAACAAAGACAGGCACACAATATAATGGTTATTTTCACTTTTGGCCCCACCCTCTGAATGTGGTTAGCTATCCCAGTACTATGCGAGTCCTATGGAAGGGTATCCCTGGGGAAGAGAGGATGGACAACTGCCATTAGGAGAAGGTGAAGGATAATTGTTTAGAATCTTTTAATAAATATGATTGATCAGTATGTTAAGATAGTTTGCTATAGGAAAATTAGGAATAATGAGTAAGACAAAGAGGATGTTAATGAAAATATGAAAAAAATTGAACAGAAAACTGCAGTTGTCAGAGTTAGTCAAGCTGCAACAGTAGGAGATGCAAAAGGTAAGTAGTGAATGTTAAATCATTGTCAGAGTTACCAAGATGAAGTAGTAACAAATGCCTTATAAAGTCTTACATATTTTGTTTGTGGGATAATTCAAAGTAATATATCTGTGTAAATGTTTGTCAGGTTCATCATTTTTTTTTTCAGGGTAACCTAAGCCAACTGCAGGAGATGAAAGGTTGGCAAGGTCAAGAAGTTTTATATTTCGGCGATCATCCATACAGTGATTTGGCAGATGTGTCCCTCAACCACAGTTGGCGGACTGGTGCTATTATATGGGAGCTAGATGTAAGTAAAGATTCTGCGAATTAGTTGATATTTTCATTAGTTAAACATGGGAAAAGTTAAGATATTGTTTTATGATAATGAAGAATGTTCAAGAGATGGGGCCCCACAAGTGTAAAACTCCTTCCCCGTGCAGTACAAGTAGGTAAAGATTACATATATATCCCTGGGGATAGGGGAAAAGAATACTTCTCGCACATTCCTCATGTGTCATAGAAGGCGACTGAAGGGGACAGGAGCGGGGGGCTAGAAACCCTCTCCTCCTTGTATTTTAACTTTCTAAAAGGGGAAACAGAAGAAGGAGTCACGCGGGGAGTGCTCATCCTCCTCGAAGGCTCAGACTGGGCTATCTAAATGTGTGTGGATGTAACCAAGATGAGAAAAAGGAGAGATAGGTAGTATGTTTGAGGAAAGGAACCTGAATGTTTTGGCTCTGAGTGAGACGAAGCTCAAGGGTAAAGGGGAAGAGTGGTTTGGGAATGTTTTGGGAGTAAAGTCAGGGGTTGGTGAGGATAGGGGGAAGGGAAGGAGTAGCACTACTCCTGAAACAGGAGTGGTGGGAGTATGTGATAGAGTGTAAGAAAGTAAACTCTAGATTGATATGGGTAAAACTGAAAGTGGATGGAGAGAGATGGGTGATTATTGGTGCCTCTGCACCTGGGCATGAGAAGAAAGATCATGAGTGGCAAGTGTTTTGGGAGCAGCTGAGTGAGTGTGTTAGTAGTTTCGATGCACAGGACTGGGTTATAGTAATGGGTGATTTGAATGTAAAGGTGAGTAATGTGGCAGTTGAGGGAATAATTGGTGTACATGGGGTGTTCAGTGTTGTAAATGGAAATGGTGAAGAGCTTGTGGATTTGTGTGCTGAAAAAGGACTGGTGATTGGAAATACCTGGTTTAAAAAGAGAGATATACATAAGTATACATATATATATGTAGAAGAGATGGCCAGAGAGCATTATTTGATTATGTGTTAATTGATAGGTGCATGAAAGAGAAACTTTTGGATGTTAATGTGCTGAGAGGTGCAACTGGAGGGATGTCTGATCATTATCTTGGAGAGGCAAAGGTGAAGATTTGTAGAGGTTTTCAGAAAAGAAGAGAGAATGTTGGGGTGAAGAGTGGTGAGAGTAAGTGAGCTTAGGAAAGAGACTTGTTTGAGGAAGTGCCAGGAGAAACTGAGTGCAGAATGGAAAAAGGTGAGAATAAAGGACGTAAGAGGAGTGGGGGAGGAATGGGATGTATTTAGGGTAGCAGTGACGGCTTGTGCAAAAGATGCTTGTGGCATGAGAAGTGTGGGAGGTGAGCAGATTAGAAAGGGTAGTAAGTGGTGGGATGAAGAAGTAAGATTATTAGTGAAAGAGAAGAGAGAGGCATTTGGACGATTTTTGCAAGAAAATAATGCAATTGACTGGGAGATGTATAAAAGAGAGAGGCAGGAGGTCAAGAGAAAGGTGCAAGAGGAGAAAAAGAGGGCAAATGAGAGTTGGGGTGAGAGAGTATCCTTAAATTTTAGGGAGAATAAAAAGATGTTTTGGAAGGAGGTAAATAAAGTGCAGAAGACAAGAACAAATGGGAACATTGGTGAAGGGGGCTAATGGGGAGGTAATAACAATTAGTGGTGATGTGAAAAGGAGATGGAGTGAGTATTTTGAAGGTTTGTTTAATGTGTTAGATGATAGAGTGGCAGATATAGGGTGATTTGGTCGAAGTGGTGTGCGAGATGAGAGGGTTAGGGAGAATGATTTGGTAAACAGAGAAGAGGTAGTAAAAGCTTTGTGGAAGATGAAAGCCGGCAAGGCAGTGGCTTTGGATGGTATTGCAGTGGAATTTATTAAAAAAGGGGGTGACTGTTGTTGACTGGTTGGTAAGGATATTTAATGTATGTATGACTCATGGTGAGGTGCCTGAGGATTGGCGGAATGCATGCATAGTGCCATTGTACAAAGGCAAAGGGGATAAAGGTGAGTGCTCAAATTACATAGGTATAAGTTTGTTGAGTATACCTGGGAAATTATATGGGAGGGTATTGATTGAGAGGGTGAAAGCATGTACAGAGCATCAGATTGGGGAAGAGTGGTGTGGTTTCAGAAGTGGTAGAGGATGTGTGGATCAGGTGTTTGCTTTGAAGAATGTATGTGAGAAATACTTAGAAAAGCAAATGGATTTGTATGGATCTATGGATCTGGAGAAGGCATATGATAGAGTTAATAGAGATGCTCTGTGGAAGGTATTATGAGTATATGGTGTGGGAGGCAAGTTGCTAGAAGCAGTGAGGAGTTTTTATCGAGGATGTAAGGCATGTGTACAAGTAGGAAGAGAGGAAAGTGATTGGTTCTCAGTGAATGTCAGTTTGCGGCAGGGGTGCGTGATGTATTCATGGTTGTTTAATTTATTTATGGATGAGGTTGTTAGGAAGGTGAATGCAAGAGTTTTGGAGAGAGGAGCAAGTATAGTCTGTTGTGGATGAGAGGACTTGGTAAATGAGTCAGTTGTTGTTCACTGATGATACAGTGCTGGTGGCTGATTCAGGTGAGAAACTGCAGAAGCTGGTGACTGAGTTTTCTTAAAGTGTGTGAAAGAAGAAAGCTGAGAGTAAATGTGAATAAGAGCAAGGTTATTAGGTACAGTAGGGTTGAGGGACAAGTCAATTGGGAGGTAAGTTTGAATGGAGAAAAACTGGAGGAAGTGAAGTGTTTTAGATATCTGGGAGTGGATTTGGCAGCGGATGGAACCATGGAAGCGGGAGTGAGTCACAGGATGGAGGAGGGGGCGAAAGTTCTGGGAGCGTAGAGAAATGTGTGGAAGGCGAGAACGTTATCTCGGAAAGCAAAAATGGGTGTGTTTGAAGGAATAGTGGTTCCAACAACGTTATATGGTTGCGAGGCGTGGGCTATAGATAGAGTTGTGCAGAGGAGGGTGGATGTGTTGGAAATGAGATGTTTGAGGACAATATGTGGTGTGAGGTGGTTTGATCGAATAAGTAATGAAAGGGAAAGAGAGATGGGTGGTAATAAAAAGAGTGTGGTTGAGAGAGCAGGAAAGGGTATTTTGAAATGGTTTGGTCACATGGAGAGAATGAATGAGGAAAGATTGACCAAGAGGATATATGTGTCAGAGGTGGAGGGAACGAGGGGAAGTGGGAGACCAAATTAGAGGTGGAAAGATGGAGTGAAGAAGACTTTGAGTGATCGGGGCCTGAACATGCAGGAGGGTGAAAGGCGTGCAAGGAATAGAGTGAATTGGAACGATGTGGTATACCGGGGTCGACGTGCTGTCAATGGATTGAACCAGGGCATGTGAAGCGTCTGGGGTAAACCATGGAAAGTTCTGTGGGGCCTGGATGTGGAAAGGGAGCTGTGGTTTCAGTGCATTATTACATGATAGCTAGAGACTGAGTGTGAACGAATGGGGCCTTTGTTGTCTTTTCCTAGCGCTACCTCGCACACATGAGGGGGGAGGGGGTTGTCATTCCATGTGTGGTGTGGTGGCGATGGGAATGTATAAAGGCAGACAGTATGAATTATGTACATGTGTATATATGTATATGTCTGTGTGTGTATATATATGTGTACATTGAGATGTATAGGTATGTATATTTGCGTGTGTGGATGTACATGTATATACGTGTGTATGTGGGTGGGTGCGGTCATTCTTTCTTCTGTTTCCTTGCGCTACCTCGCTGACGCGGGAGACAGCGACAAAGCAAAATAAATAAATAAATTATAAATATATCATATAATTTTTTTTTATTATAATTACCCCAGGGTCTCTTTCTAAGAGAGTTCTTGCCACCCAAGACTGCACTACTTCCCATAGCAAGAAAAAGTGGACTCCTTTGGAATGAGAAATTCTGTGGTGAGACTTCTCACCTAATGATACATCCTCACCAGAGATGATGACTTTTCACTCACAGGTCAACCACATGCAGATGGAGTCCATTTACATCATATATTATATTTAAAAATGTGTGTAGCCTTTATGTTATTCTTTATAAAGTAAGCTTTCATTTATTTGCAGTATGAGATAGAATGTCTCAATTGTGAGGATTACAAGAAGATCAGTGGATGGCTGATGATCTTGCAGTCACTCATAGAGAGCAGCCAAGACTTTGAAGATGAGGAGTCACGTAAAATTGTACAGCAGTGGGAGGAGGAGAGAGATTTATTGAGGTGAAGATATTTTTCTCATCCACTTGTGTCTCTGAAAGTTTTGGCTAACTTTCCTTATAAACAAATTTACCATCTCCGGAGTTACCTTTTTGTTTTTTTGGAGAGTAGTGTTGTATTTTGTGTAAAGAGGTAGTAAAAGCTTTGCGGAAGATGAAAGCCGGCAAGGCAGCAGGTTTGGATGGTATTGCAGTGGAATTTATTAAAAAAGGGGGTGACTGTATTGTTGACTGGTTGGTAAGGTTATTTAATGTATGTATGACTCATGGTGAGGTGCCTGAGGATTGGCGGAATGCGTGCATAGTGCCATTGTACAAAGGCAAAGGGGATAAGAGTGAGTGCTCAAATTACAGAGGTATAAGTTTGTTAAGTATTCCTGGCAAATTATATGGGAGGGTATTGATTGAGAGGGTGAAGGCATGTACAGAGCATCAGATTGGGGAAGAGCAGTGTGGTTTCAGAAGTGGTAGAGGATGTGTGGATCAGGTGTTTGCTTTGAAGAATGTATGTGAGAAATACTTAGAAAAGCAAATGGATTTGTATGTAGCATTTATGGATCTGGAGAAGGCATATGATAGAGTTGATAGAGATGCTCTGTGGAAGGTATTAAGAATATATGGTGTGGGAGGCAAGTTGTTAGAAGCAGTGAAAAGTTTTTATCGAGGATGTAAGGCATGTGTACGTGTAGGAAGAGAGGAAAGTGATTGGTTCTCAGTGAATGTAGGTTTGCGGCAGGGGTGTGTGATGTCTCCATGGTTGTTTAATTTGTTTATGGATGGGGTTGTTAGGGAGGTGAATGCAAGAGTTTTGGAAAGAGGGGCAAGTATGAAGTCTGATGGGGATGAGAGAGCTTGGGAAGTGAGTCAGTTGTTGTTCGCTGATGATACAACGCTGGTGGCTGATTCATGTGAGAAACTGCAGAAGCTGGTGACTGAGTTTGGTAAAGTGTGTGAAAGAAGAAAGTTAAGAGTAAATGTGAATAAGAGCAAGGTTATTAGGTACAGTAGGGTTGAGGGTCAATTCAATTGGGAGGTGAGTTTGAATGGAGAAAAACTGGAGGAAGTGAAGTGTTTTAGATATCTGGGAGTGGATCTGGCAGCGGATGGAACCATGGAAGCGGAAGTGGATCATAGGGTGGGGGAGGGGGCGAAAATTCTGGGAGCCTTGAAGAATGTGTGCAAGTCGAGAACATTATCTCGGAAAGCAAAAATGGGTATGTTTGAAGGAATAGTGGTTCCAACAATGTTGTATGGTTGCGAGGCGTGGACTATGGATAGAGTTGTGGGCAGGAGGATGGATGTGCTGGAAATGAGATGTTTGAGGACAATGTGTGGTGTGAGGTGGTTTGATCGAGTAAGTAACGTAAGGGTAAGAGAGATGTGTGGAAATAAAAAGAGCGTAGTTGAGAGAGCAGAAGAGGGTGTTTTGAAATAGTTTGGTCACATGGAGAGAATGAGTGAGGAAAGATTGACCAAGAGGATATATGTGTCGGAGGTGGAGGGAACGAGGAGAAGAGGGAGACCAAATTGGAGGTGGAAAGATGGAGTGAAAAAGATTTTGTGTGATCGGGGCCTGAACATGCAGGAGGGTGAAAGGAGGGCAAGGAATAGAGTGAATTGGAGCGATGTGGTATACAGGGGTTGACGTGCTGTCAGTGGAGTGAATCAAGGCATGTGAAGCGTCTGGGGTAAACCATGGAAAGCTGTGTAGGTATGTATATTTGCGTGTGTGGACGTGTGTATGTACATGTGTATGGGGGGGGGTTGGGCCATTTCTTTCGTCTGTTTCCTTGCGCTACCTCGCAAACGCGGGAGACAGCGACAAAGTATAAAAAAAAAAAAAAAAAAAAAAAAAAAAAAAATATATATATATATATAGTGGTCAGAAGAAACCATGGAATATTCTGTGGGAATTGGCTATGGATATGTTGGGTTCCTTTTTTGACGGCTAGAAAGTGGATATGAATGAATGAGGTTGTTGTTCATCTTCCTTACTAAGGCAAGAAATTGTGACGTTTTAAAAAATACATGAAGAGAATGAAAATAAGTTTGGATTGGTTAACTATTTAAACTTGCATAGAGGAGTGTAGAAATGAGACCATTCAGAAATATTGCTAGACTGATTGTAGAGTGAGACTTTCATAAGAATATGATGAAAAGAAATACCATCAAGGTGAATAAGGGGTAAGTGGAGAGATCTTAGTTTGACAGTAATTTATCTTTAGGCTGTGCCACCTTGCATAACTTAGACTAATGATCTGTTATCTGTTCAAGATAATAATGTTATATTCTGATTCACAGAAAGAAGACTAAAGACATGTTTAATTGTCACTTTGGCAGCGTCTTCAGAACTCATAATAATCCAACATACTTCTCACGCCGTCTCTTCCGCTTTGCTGACATCTATACATCTCGACTATCCAACTTGAATGATTATTGTATAAATCACACGTTTTATCCACGAAGAGGAGTTCTACCACATGAGTACAAATCTCTTTTTGTGTAAGTGTATCAGTAATAATAGTTAAACAATAACTGGATCTCACTGGTTAGAAGGAAATTTACTTATGATTATGCAGGTATTGTATGTTTATATTTATTGCATAGTCTATTCAGTATTTAGAATACTGTTTAAACAGTAGTAAATGATGTTATAGTCATTAACTTAAGTTTGAAATCTCTAAAAGAAATAGTGTAGTATTTTATCTTTAGATGTCTGTAATTGGTAGAGTTTGAAACACATGCTGGGTTATCTGTTAAAAGCAGCTTCACCTCAGAATGGAAAGTCAAACTAATTGACTGATTACATGTTCATTAAAGGACATCCACGTACAGCTCCTGATAAAGCTGTTACTGTTCAATGATTTCTTCTTTATGCACCCGGCTTACAGAACACATGCCAGCAGACAACTAGATAAATCCTCTCCACAAGTAAGCCAGGTCAAAATATAGATAAAGTTAGAACTGAATATTTTATTCTCAGTGAACTTAAAGTTGGAATGGTGATTGTACAGACAGTTTTTATTGAGGGTCATTTTTGTCCAGTTGATTATACAAGCTATTTACCTTGTAAAGGAAAATCAATGAGGTTGAATATGTTAGAGCACTGCTTGTAGACATGGAGGCTGAAAATTGTTGTGTAGGTGATTTGATGCAGCTTTGAGAATAGCAAATACAGACCTACTAAACCTTAGCCTGTCACATGGATCAAACAGATTAGTAATGCCAGTCTAGTACATCTGATTTTGATGCTTTAGAATTACTACATGCTTACCATGCTTTTTAACCATTAGAAACTGATGCTTTATGTGCTCAAAAAATCATTTTTCTTGCTCACATGGAGCTGCTAGAGTGAAGAGTGAATGGATCATTTTAATTCTCATTATAAAAGGAGTGTGGGCTACACATGGTAGAACTTCTGTTGGCACTGTTGATGAAGAACATTGAAACTGATTCTATACTTTGTGTCAGCAGTTATGTTTCTGAGCTGTGAAGATAAATTCTGAAGTAGAGTGAAATGTTTTCTTTTTTCTAAATAATCATCACTTACCAAAGGGTGATTAAGTTTCAAAACAGGAATTTGTGCAGTTACCTTTTTATCTAGTATAAGGGGAGAGCTTCACGTGTGGGGTCTCATTTCTTATACTTTCTTAGCTTCTTTTATGGGGCCTTATCATTTGAACTTTCTTTTATTATAAAACTTTTTATACTTTCTTGTTATGTTAGTTTTCTCATTTTATGGCTTGTTTACTCCATTCATCCTCAAATTTTTTACTATAAAAAGCACATCTTTTCTCTTGATTTTTTTCTTTAGTTCTCTAGTTGCTTTTTTTTTTTTGGTATCTTAAAGTGCTCTTTGTCAACATTGTCAATTATATCAAGAAGTTCAAAGCTTATAATCAAGTCCCTCTCACTTTTTTTCCTCTTTTTTTGTAGGAGGCATCACTTTATTTGTGCCTTTCAAATTTTATGTTCAGAAAATCAGTATTATGCACTAGTAGTTGGACATATATGCATTTGCTAACTAGTCAGTATGATGCATTACATCAGAAGGCTTGGCTTTTCTTGTCTATGTTTATTTCATGTGGTTGTTAGTCATTGTGTAGGCTGCAAGCAGTGAGTCCCTATTGGTAGAGAAGTGATAAACTAGTTTCAGTACATGTCCTCAGCAGTAGGGAAGTGAAATGGGATGGGAAGGTATATGTTGATGGGCCATGTAAACTCAAGGGCCTATGCATGGCTAGGACCTGACAAATCTTAAATAGGGAAAAGATGAGTCTGTAACAATTTCATCACAAGTAAACATTGGTAGGGAAATGAAGAATACTGCAATAGTTTCAACATTTTAGGGGCCATATTTGTCTGGTTCATACACATTTGAGGGATTGACAAATAATTTTAAGTGCAATTTGATTTTCCATTTAATGATCCAGTTGCCCTTACCTAGACTCGAATATCTAGCATGTGCTATCTAAGCTCTTTGATAGAGCAGAAATTCGTCAGTTATTTTTTTATTATGTTGAAGGTAAAGATTGTTGGAAGCATTTATTTGAGAAAAAGACCTTAAAAAGAGTAAAACCATAGTATACACATGCAAATCTTGTTTATGACAAAACAGAGCAAATTCTAGATTGATGAATTTTACAAATTATACTTTCAGTATATTCCATAACTTGTAAAACAAAAAGGCAGTTCAGAACATGAACATTTAAATGTGTTCTGTACATATTAAAGGGGCCTCTATGTAATGGGGGTATCCACAGCAAAGTTTCAACAACTGATGAACTCCAGTTAATGCAAAGTTATGTATTTTATAAGCAAGTGGCTGGTAACTGCCATATTCTTAAGGTGCTGACACATTTTTTTTTTAAAGCAGAGATTTAAAAAATGGAATTATTTAAAAAATTTTATTTAAAGAATTTTATATTGAGACTATATCTATCTATATCTCTGATGCCCTTTCCCTCCAAGAACTCCCATCAAGGGGTGGCCATGGCAAAAGTCTCCACTTATCCTGTCCTTACATGCCTCCCTCACATACACCATTCCATGCATTCTTCCTATATTTCTCCCACTCCAATATTCCTCCACCTTATTTGTCCATGTCACAGGTGGAAGACCACCTGTGACATACACTTTCCCTGTAAACTCCCAGTCTTGCATTCTTTCCACATGCCCAAACCCCTCAAAGTATTACATTTCACACATTCTATCACTCCACAATTCACTCCCTTTGCAATCCTTGCCATACCACATTTCATACACCCTTTCATTTCTTTCTTCATTCCATCTAGTCACACCACATGCTCTTTTCAAATCGCTCATTTCCACAGCCTGGATGCTTCACCTCTGTGCCTCATTCCATGTCCATGTTTTGGCTGCATAGGTCAAGGTTGGGAGGACTATGCTGCCCCTTAATCCTCTCTTCACTCCCATACTTACACCTCTACCCTTCATTATCTGTTAACGTACCCAATGACTCTTCTACCCTGTACTGCTTTTTCCCTTAACTCTCTTTCCATATTACCGCACTTACCCAAGACAGCTCCCAGATACTTAAATTCCCTCACTTTCTTCCAATCTTTTTTCTCCCCATTTCTACAGCACAATTTAGTGCACTTGCTTCATTCACTCTATATGGTTTTACAAAATCTATACTTTCATTCCATTTCCGTTCAAACCCCATTACTTTACTTTTACTTGCATTTACCTTCAATCTCTTATGCCTACCCACACATCATAAAACACACTTACATCATTCTGCAACTCCTCTTCACTCTCTGCAAACACAGTATCATCCGCAAACAGGCTTGCCACTAGCCACCATATCTCACAGCCACACTCCATGTCTACATCCCTTATCCCTAGTTTTGCCACTCAATCCTGCCTCACACCTACATATATCCCAAAACTTTGATTCAGCTCTCCATCCACTCTTACACATGCATTTGCTCCTCTGTAGAAGGATTTTACACCATCCATCAGTCCCCCTATACCATTTATCCTTAACACATCCCACAAAGCATTGCACTTGACTCTGTCATATGCTTTCTCCAGATCCATAAAAGCTGCATGCAACTTCTTACCTTTCGCTAAACACTTTTCCGCGGTCATCTTTATAACAAAAGTCTGATCCATACATCCCCTACCTTTCCAAAAAAAAAAACCTTGCTCTTCACTTATTCTGCATTCAGTCACTTCCATCACTGTCAATTAATATTCTTGCATACACTTTTCCTGGTATACTGAAGACTTTTTCCTCTACAATTGCTATACATACATCCTTAGCACCTCTTCCTTTTGAATAAAGGAATGTTAATAGTTTTCACTGAATCCTTGGGCACAACCTTCTATTTCCATGCTAAATTACATGTAAGATGCATCCACTCTCACACTTTCTCCTCCATACTTCAGCATTTCAGCTATAATCCCATCCACTCCAGGTGCCTTTCCTCCTTTTAGCCTGTTTATTGCCCTTCTTACCTCTCCTTTTGCTTTAGGTCCCTGCACTTTTATCCTCTTCCTTCTCTCCTCCATACCCATGCATGTAACAATGGCTGCCTCCCCTTCTCTCACATTGATTAGTTCTTCAAAATACTCTTTCCATCTTCCTTTCACTTACTCCTTTTGATTCAGCAATTCCCCTTCCTTACTTCTCACATCAACATTTCCCATCTTACAGCCACATCTTTTCTTTCACCTCCTTCCAGTATAGTTTCTTATTATCCCAAAACTCTTCACTTTCTTCCAAAAATTTTCATCTACTCTTTGCTTTCCTCTATCAGCTTCTTAACATTCTGCTTACATACTTTGTATTCTTCCCTCCTCCTTTCGTGAACTTCCACTGGTACATTCCTATTGAGCAATTTACCATATGCCTTTTTCTTCTCTTCCATAGCATTTCTAATCTCTTCTGTCCCCATGCATTGCCCTTTTTATTCCAGTATCTCATTACCTTGTATCCAACTACTTTTACTAGTATTTCTCTAAACAGTTTAAACACTTCAATCACATGACTGCATTCCTACATTCACAGCACTTCCATCTGAGCTTTCATTTACCTTACTTTCATACTCCTCCCTGTATTTTTTGCAATTCATCTTCACATTTGCCAGCACTTTTACTTCTCCATTCTTCTTTACACCATACTTCCACTTCACCCTGATCCTTACACCCAAAAGAACCATGAAATGGTCAGTCTCTCCAAAGGATCCTCTCACTACTCTTGCATCCAGCACAGCCTTACTCAATCTTTCATCCACTGTCACATAGTAAAAAAAATATACCAAGGTATACCAATGCATTGTGATGGTGGCCACCAAACAGTTGTTAAGAAACCAGAACTATTGGATGATATATACAAGTCATAGTATTAACATAACCACCTAAGCTAACAAATCATGATGGAAATCTGTGAAATAAACTAAACTACACTCAAGAAAAGTGAGTTTTTCAAGTGTAATAAATTAACTGACAGTGGATAGACACAGAGTCGTGACTATGGCACAATCAGCTGTTACAAAGAAACGTTTTACTGTGATATACTGTATTCCATGGATTTTAATGTACACTGGTACTTTTTGTGATTTTAAAATCACAGAATATCCAAATAGACTGGAATCTTTACTGAAGTTTCCTTTGCTATTATTTTGTACTAAAGGAAAATAACAATAATCGTAAAGATGTTACCAAATTACATTTCTGGATACAACGCTTGATGAAGGAAGCCTTGCTTTAGTTTTTTATAAGATTTCTTTTTAGATCTGGATACTATTAAGCTTTTATGTGACTTTCTAAGTAGCGCACATAAATCACTTTCAACATGATAGCCACCAGGAAGTTGTCCCAATAATTCTTGGTCCATTACTTTGTCATAAGTTGAAACATTACATTTACTTTCATTAATGATGGGCTTAAGGCAATTCTAACAATGTATATTTGCTAACATATTTTGAGAGTTGCATTCAAAATACTGAATTGCATTTATTGTAATAAACTATACAAGTATTATACTTTCATATGTTGATATTGGTGGTTCCTAAGAATGCCATGATGCGTAGTAACAAATAATATCAACTTGCTCTCTGATATGTTTAGGTGTTCATATGCTGTTCACTCTCTTTGTAACATTAATTTATAACATTTGAGATCTTTATATGTCAAAAAATGTTTGTTACCCTTAGGTGTTAGCACCTTTGTGAACATCTTTGGACATGTACGGTCTGTACATATATTGATTTCTTTGTAGGCAATTATTTTTTCATATTGTAATTAACAATAAAAAACCTTGCAAGTTAAGATTTTTCCTGCAGTTTACTGTAAATGCTATTTTTTGTAAACTGAAACATATATGTGCTATCATCATGTAATTTATAGTAGTTACATATTTAATATTGAGAATTTCAATAAATAATGTGAATTAGGAAGAATATTAGATTTTTTGGTGACAAGGGAGAGAACTATGGAAAAATATACATTTTACAGAGATGTCAGCATTCACATTTGTAATCTGAAGTGATTTATATTTAAAAATACTTTGATACATATTTTGTATGATTATTTTAAAATGATTCTCCCTAGATTAATGGCATTTATCACTATTTTGCATAGTTTTGGTTCAGCCATTAATTCTTTTTTTGTGCCACATATGTTCAGGATATCTTGCTTAAGTTGTCTAAGATCTGTTGTTCTTAATGTTTCTATGCCCCCTAACATATTGATTCCTTGTTCATTTGCAACTGGATTATACAGAATCTCCTTAAAGTAGATCTCATACCTCTTTTATATGACCCACTCACTTTTTTGTATGTATAGTGATTATTTTAGATATCCTCTAAGCTGCAGTATAACCAAAAATTGAGTTATTTATTTAAGATATTTTAAACTACCATCTTCTGTTATTTTTCTCCCCATGTTTAGTTTGCCTGTAACTGTGGAAGTAAACTTTGATGTAACAGATTTAATAAAATAATTTTAATATCTATGACAACTAAAATAATTTTAATATGATTTAATATGTTCACTTTTATGGAAATAATTGACTTTTTTTAATACTTTGCCATTTTGCACATAGTGAGGTAACACTAGAAGCAAAGAGCAGACCCATTAACTCACATATCTGAGGCTTAGGGAACAAGTGCAAGGGGGAACTGAGGAGGTAGAAAGTCGAAGTAAAACATATATACATGAAAGGGGCTAAACATACAAGAGTGTGTGAGATAAGCATGGGATACAATATTTTTGGAGTGATGTGATGTCAATTTGCTGAACCATGGCATATGAAGCAGTCTGAGGAAACCACAGAAAGATTTGTAGATCTTGCCTGTAGACAGGGCTTTCGTTGTGGTGCATTAAACAAAACAGCTGGAAAGTTGAATAGACTCACAGGTATACTTTTATCTTTTTCATTTTTGTACAAACAATTGTAAACTGGACATGTTAATTTCTAGATATGGGTTTTTAGATCCTTACATACACTTGATGTTAATCCTAATATTGTCATTAATATGAATGGCATGTGGTGTTACTCTTAAAAATTCCAATTATAATAAAATGGAAAATGAATTCTTTTGATGAGGAATGTTGGAAATTATACTTTATACATATTTCTCTATGACAAACATACAATTGAAAGTTATTCAAGTTTAATGCATCTTTTGCTACCCTTAGGTTTTAGGTATAAGGTGAAACAAAAGTTGAAAAGACAGGTGGGAATCCCTCATCATGACCACACAATACTTAACAAGGATTGCATTACATGATTCCTGTATGACTATTGGCAACTGAAGGGTGGACCTATGAGATACCTTCCCTACTTCTTCTCCACCTTAAAAACCATATTATTCTTTTCTTCTCTCCTTTGTGTATTTACCTTTATGTTTTATCTAAGGCCTGGCATAGATAACATCAGTATATATATATAAAAAAAAATAACCTTATCTGTTATGGGGGAAAAGGTGTATGCACATTACAAGCTGAGATGGAAAGAATTATGTCAATCTTTAAGTATTACCGCCCAAAATTTGTTATTTCTAAAACTTTTTGCAAATTAATTTCCAATGCAGCAGCAGGATTGTTGAGGTTGAAGTTAGTGATGACCTCTGGGTGGATGAGTCCAATCTGACCAACTGGAACCCCACTGATGATAATGCTGCCACAAAATCCAGGAAAGAAACTTGGGTCTGTAAAAAACATAAAAAAGAGTAAACTTGGCAGCAGAGATTTTAAACACATATACCTACGTTGCTTTAGCTAATTTCCTTATGCTGATTTCAAGAAAGCAGCCGAAATTTTTTTCGTATTTAGATTTTTCCTTATGACAACAATATAATGAGTTTTTCTAAAAGGAATTTTTTGAAATTCTATACATTTATCTTAAAGAAATATTTAAGTGAATATGGTTTAAAACTAAGGTTAAAGTGACTACCAACAATGTAAAAGTTTCATGGCTGGAAAATTCATGGCAATTTGTCACTAGACTTCTGTCAGGTTTACAAGGTTTCACAAAGTTTAGCTTTCTTTGCCAGAAGCACAAGATAAAACAAAGGCCTGTAGGAGAAAAATATGTTTCTTGAGTAAAATTGAGCTGTCTCTATCATTCAACCTCATAAAACTTTTCCTACTTTACATATATATTTCAAACTTGGCATACTGATGAATTTTTCTAAGGCTTCACACAAAGAAGGAGACACTTTCAGCTGTTTTGAAAAAAGTGTCACCAATTTGAAACAAGTCTTATCTGTTACAAATTAGAAAGGTGAAAGAAACTTAAGACAAGTTGACACACTGAACTGGATCACTGTTTCTCAAATGGTGGATCACGAAGTTTCCAGGGAAGTTATGAGCTCTCCACATTAAGAAAATATTTTTGCTGTACAGCAAGGACAGTTCATAGATAAATATTTGTGAGAAAAGGAAATAAAAATGGCTGATTCCATATTTTAGTTATTTGTGGGCAAAATAAATCCCCCAACCTATGTCTGTTTACACCTGTAGAGTTGAAAAGGGTTGCAGCAAAGAAAGACCTATTCAAAGGGCTTGTTGGACAAATCCACTGAGAAACAGTGAATCAGATGCTTGGCAGTCCTTTGAAGGAAAATGAAAGAATTATTAGGAAAATGAGAGTCCTTCGCTAAGAGAGAGATATCAAAGCATAAATACTACAAAAGTATGAGCTGCCTTTTCATTCTGAAAATCCATTTTTTGCTCTCTTATTTGGAGGGAAGAAAAAAATTCCTAAAATCTGTCACCCATAAATAAGGCGAGAAACTCTTTCAAGATATTTCTGCAAACCCTTATCAGATTGCAGTGCGTCAAATCCACAGATGATGACACTGATAAAAATCAAGATGTAATGAACAAACCTGGGATGCATTGCTGAAATTGGCAAATCAAAAATTGGATAAGTTTGTACATTTTTGTTTGATAAGAAAAGAAGTTATGCTGAACAGAGTGATTATTCTGGTAATTTTCATAATTTACACATCTTTCTCAAAGAACTGAGAAAAAAAAGAACTGAATTTATGTGCAGGCACATAAATTTCTTAATTCTGAAAAATGGGTGTACTCTGTACAGATTTTGGTTGGCCAAGGGTAATTTTCTAAGTACACACGGTTCACAAGGAACATGTATTTACAAAAGCTGAGTACTAACTGTGAAAAAGTACAATTTGACCTCTGTACAATGATAAACAGAAATGAACAAAATACTCACGGTCTTCTCCTTCTAAGTAATATCCTTTTAAACTGTTGTCAGTGGCAAATGGGACTTTGAGAGCTATCATGATGTTGTCCAGGAGACCCTGAACTATCTCTATTCCTGGTTTAACATTGTAATTAATTGCACATAGGTGACGCTGATTCCGGGCCCCCGTGCCTCTTGTAGCAGAAGGGCAACCATCTCTTATCACTACATCAGAAACCTGTGATATAATTGTCTTTTTACAGTAAGAATACAAGTGCTTGAAAGTCTGATTACAAAAACAATAAAAACAAGACATGCTAAAATTTCACATATTATTGATATTCATTATCATGTAACCCCCTCTCATGACGTTACTGCAGCTTCAAGACAGCACTCCGCTACGGAGAGGAGAGATGATAAACTCCTTTGAAATAAGAGGGTCTTTGATAAGACTATATTCATTAATGTCAACTAATGATGATGTATATACATGCGAAAGGCTACTTGGTGCAGCCCCTTACAGGCAGAGTCCAGTAACAGACAAAGAATGACCCATCCACTCAATATACACATATATATACATGTTTGAAGGAATAGTGGTTCCAACAATGTTATATGGTTGTGAGGCGTGGGCTATGGATAGAGTTGTGCATAGGAGGGTGGATGTGCTGGAAATGAGACGTTTGAGGACAATATGAGGTGTGAGGTGGTTTGATCGAGTAAGTAATAATAGGGTAAGAGAGATGTGAGGTAATAAAAAGAGTGTGGTTGAGAGAGCAGAAGAGGGTGTTTTGAAATGGTTTGGTCACATGGAGAGAATGAGTGAGGAAAGATTGACCAAGAGGATATATGTGTCAGAGGTGGAGGGAACGAGAAGTGGGAGACCAAATTGGAGGTGGAAAGATGGAGTGAAAAAGATTTTGAGTGATCGGGGCCTGAACAGGCAGGAGGGTGAAAGGCATGCAAGGAATAGAGTGAATTGGAACGATGTGGTATACCGGGGTCGACGAGCTGTCAATGGATTGAACCAGGGCATGTGAAGCGTTTGGGGTAAACCATGGAAAGTTCTGTGGGGCCTGGATGTGGAAAGGGAGCTGAGGTTTTGGTGCATTATTACATGACAGCTAGAGACTGAGTGTGAACAAATGTGGCCTTTGTTGCCTTTTCCTAGCACTACCTCGCATACATGAGGGGGTAGGGGGTTGTTATTTCATGTGTGGCGAGGTGGCGATGGGAATTAATAAAGGCAGACAGTATGAATTATGTACATGTGTATATATGTATATGTCTGTGTGTGTGTATATATATGTATACGTTGAGATGTATAGGTTTGTATATTTGCGTGTGTGGACGTGTATGTATATACATATGTATGTGGATGGGTTGGGCCATTCTTTCGTCTGTTTCCTTGTGCTACCTCGCTAATGCGGGAGACATATATATATATATATATATATATATATATATATATATATATATCCTCCCTGGGGATAGGGGAGAAAGAATACTTCCCACGTATTCCCTGCGTGTCGTAGAAGGCGACTAAAAGGGGAGGGAGCGGGGGGCTGGAAATCCTCCCCTCTCATTATTTTTTTTTTATTTTTCCAAAAGAAGGAACAGAGAAGGGGGCCAGGTGAGGATATTCCCTCAAAGGCCCAGTTCTCTGTTCTTAACGCTACCTCGCTAACGCGGGAAATGGCGAATAGTTTGAAAGAAAATATATATATATATATATATATATATATATATATATATATATATATATATTTTTTTTTTTTTTTTTTTTTTTTTTTTTTTTTTTTTTTATACTTTGTCGCTGTCTCCCGCGTTTGCGAGGTAGCGCAAGGAAACAGATGAAAGAAATGGCCCAACCCCCCCCATACACATATATATACATACGTCCACACACGCAAATATATATACCTACACAGCTTTCCATGGTTTACCCCAGACGCTTCACATGCCTTGATTCAATCCACTGACAGCACGTCAGCCCCGGTATACCACATCGCTCCAATTCACTCTGTTCCTTGCCCTCCTTTCACCCTCCTGCATGTTCAGGCCCCGATCACACAAAATCTTTTTCACTCCATCTTTCCACCTCCAATTTGGTCTCCCTCTTCTCCTTGTTCCCTCCACCTCCGACACATATATCCTCTTGGTCAATCTTTCCTCACTCATCCTCTCCATGTGCCCAAACCACTTCAAAACACCCTCTTCTGCTCTCTCAACCACGCTCTTTTTATTTCCACACATCTCTCTTACCCTTACGTTACTCACTCGATCAAACCACCTCACACCACACATTGTCCTCAAACATCTCATTTCCAGCACATCCATCCTCCTGCGCACAACTCTATCCATAGCCCACGCCTCGCAACCATACAACATTGTTGGAACCACTATTCCTTCAAACATACCCATTTTTGCTTTCCGAGATAATGTTCTCGACTTCCACACATTCTTCAAGGCCCCCAGAATTTTCGCCCCCTCCCCCACCCTATGATCCACTTCCGCTTCCATGGTTCCATCCGCTGCCAGATCCACTCCCAGATATCTAAAACACTTCACTTCCTCCAGTTTTTCTCCATTCAAACTTACCTCCCAATTGACTTGACCCTCAACCCTACTGTACCTAATAACCTTGCTCTTATTCACATTTACTCTTAACTTTCTTCTTCCACACACTTTACCAAACTCAGTCACCAGCTTCTGCAGTTTCACACATGAATCAGCCACCAGCGCTGTGTCATCAGCGAACAACAACTGACTCACTTCCCAAGCTCTCTCATCCCCAACAGACTTCATACTTGCCCCTCTTTCCAAAACTCTTGCATTTACCTCCCTAACAACCCCATCCATAAACAAATTAAACAACCATGGAGACATCACACACCCCTGCCGCAAACCTACATTCACTGAGAACCAATCACTTTCCTCTCTTCCTACACGTACACATGCCTTACATCCTCGATAAAAACTTCTCACTGCTTCTAACAACTTTCCTCCCACACCATATATTCTTAATACCTTCCACAGAGCATCTCTATCAACTCTATCATATGCCTTCTCCAGATCCATAAATGCTACATACAAATCCATTTGCTTTTCTAAGTATTTCTCACATACATTCTTCAAAGCAAACACCTGATCCACACATCCTCTACCACTTCTGAAACCACACTGCTCTTCCCCAATCTGATGCTCTGTACATGCCTTCACCCTCTCAATCAATACCCGCCCATATAATTTACCAGGAATACTCAACAAACTTATACCTCTGTAATTTGAGCACTCACTCTTATCCCCTTTGCCTTTGTACAATGGCACTATGCACGCATTCCGCCAATCCTCAGGCACCTCACCATGAGTCATACATACATTAAATAACCTTACCAACCAGTCAACAATACAGTCACCCCCTTTTTTAATAAATTCCACTGCAATACCATCCAAACCTGCTGCCTTGCCGGCTTTCATCTTCCGCAAAGCTTTCACTACCTCTTCACTATATATATATATATATATATATATATATATATATATATATATATATATATATATATGGTTCTCAGTGAATGTAGGTTTGCAGCAGGGGTGTGTGATGTCTCCATGGTTGTTTAATTTGTTTATGGATGGGGTTGTTAGGGAGGTGAATGCAAGAGTTTTGGAAAGAGGGGCAAGTATGAAGTCTGTTGAGGATGAGAGAGCTTGGGAAGTGAGTCAGTTGTTGTTCGCTGATGATACAGCGCTGGTGGCTGATTCATGTGAGAAACTGAAGAAGCTGGTGACTGAGTTTGATAAAGTGTGTGAAAGAAGAAAGTTAAGAGTAAATGTGAATAAGAGCAAGGTTATTAGGTACAGTAGGGTTGAGGGTCAAATCAATTGGGAGGTAAGTTTGAATGGAGAAAAACTGGAGGAAGGAAAGTGTTTTAGATATCTGGGAGTGGATCTGGCAGCAGATGGAACCATGGAAGCGGAAGTGGATCATAGGGTGGGGGAGGGGGCGAAAATCCTGGGAGCCTTGAAGAATGTGTGGAAGTCGAGAACATTATCTCGGAAAGCAAAAATGGGTATGTTTGAAGGAATAGTGGTTCCAACAATGTTGTATGGTTGCGAGGCGTGGGCTATGGATAGAGTTGTGCGCAGGAGGATGGATGTGCTGGAAATGAGATGTTTGAGGACAATGTGTGGTGTGAGGTGATTTGATCGAGTAAGTAAAGTAAGGGTAAGAGAGATGTGTGGAAATAAAAAGAGCGTGGTTGAGAGAGCAGAAGAGGGTGTTTTGAAATGGTTTGGGCACATGGAGAGAATGAGTGAGGAAAGATTGACCAAGAGGATATATGTGTCGGAGGTGGAGGGAACGAGGAGAAGTGAGAGACCAAATTGGAGGTGGAAAGATGGAGTGAAAAAGATTTTGTGTGATCGGGGTCTGAACATGCAGGAGGGTGAAAGGAGGGCAAGGAATAGAGTGAATTGGATCGATGTGGTATACCGGGGTTGACGTGCTGTCAGTGGATTGAATCAGGGCATGTGAAGCGTCTGGGGTAAACCATGGAAAGCTGTGTAGGTATGTATATTTGCGTGTGTGGACGTATGTATATACATGTGTATGGGGGTGGGTTGGGCCATTCTTTCGTCTGTTTCCTTGCGCTACCTCGCAAACGCGGGAGACAGCGACAAAGCAAAAAAAAAAAAAATATATATATATATATGAATACATGGGCATTCTTCATATGTTTCCTGGTGCTATCTCGCTGATGCGGAAAACAGCGATTAAGTATAATAAAACAAAAAATAAATGATCTTGTAGTACTGATGTCCTAAACCCTAATCCTACAGGCTGGCAAACGGCAGGGAGAGTTCAAGGCCTGATCATGCAGAACGGTGTATGGTGTGCATGGGATTGAGTGAATTGGAGTAATGTTTACACGGAAGCCAGAGTGTTGTTAAAAGACAAATCAGTGGACTGAACCAGGGTATCTGAAGGAGACATTAAAGATGGGTCTTTGAAGCCTGGTTGTAAATTAGGGCTCTAGTTCTGATGCATTATACATAACATTGCCACAGGGTGGATATGAAAGCAAATGAGACCCTTCTTCATGTTTTTGGCTTAACCTCACTAAAAAGGCACTTTTCAATATCTGTCCAAAATATATCATGAGAAAAACAGCTCTGATGTATAAAGACATTAATCCTTGTTTTGGTGGAAAGTTTGATTCACTGAAAGCTTTAAGTCCACTAGAGAGTACAACAGGGATTTTACAATTTCAGCAGCAAGCTTGATTCTTTGAGCCTTAAGTCCACTAGAAAGTACTACAGGGATTTTAAAGTTTTGTCTATCTAAAAATACAAGTTATAAATGTTCATTGTTCTAGTACAATAAAATAAAGATTTTTTTTTTACATACATATCAGCCATTTCCCACTTCAGTGAGATAGCATCAAAAACACAGAACTGAGCCTTAGAGGGGAAAACCCTCACTTTGCCACCTTCTCTGTCCCTTCTTCTGGAAAAGTAAAATCAGGAAGGGAGGATTTGCGGCCCCCAACTCCCACCCCTATTAGTCACCTTCTACAACATACAGGAAATACATGGGAAGTACTCTTTCTCCCCTATCCTTCGAGATAAATAAAATAAAGACGAAACATGTACATATTCACAAAAGAGATCATTAGCCTTATACAATACACTACAGTATGGAAGACAAACTCCACCACCTACATATATCAATAAACCTACTATCAAGCAAGAATAAATAAACAACTACTATGCACTGCCAGTGTACTGTTTACAGCCATACCATAATTGTAGCACAGTAAAAATGAAATATCAAAAAACAAATTTCTCCTCCATACTGGCTTTCTAGCCAGTGGGGGAGGAAAGCAAGTGTATTGGAGTACTCTCCCATACCGTACACACACCTCCCACATACACTGATGCCTAAACTTTCTGGTACAATTTAATGACTGATGTGCACTACTACTGTTATGTTTTTACCTACATAGTGGCAAAATACCTAAGAGAAGTAAGATAGCGATAGAATAGCAGGCTGATAAAGGTTGGTTCTGAGGTATATTCAGATGTTCTGCTATTCTCATTCAGACAATATTCAGAAGACTTATATTTAAATGTTTCTCAAGTTTAGTCACCTCAAACAATCGAAGAGGTAAGGATATGTGTTTGTTGGCTGCTACAGTCTTCAAAATTCCAGGTAAAAGACTTGTTCGTACAGCTTCACACTCTGTAGTTTTGGGGTTACCAACTCTAACCCATGGAAGGCTATCGAGGTTTACTTTCATTCTCTCACCCAAGTCTACCTGAAAATAAACATTTGATACTGGCATTAATGTATTTTACAATCTCTCTTTACCTGTAAAGTTCAATCCTGTGATTAAAACATGGTGGCTGTGGGTGCATACAACAAATATACCACAAAGCATTAGTCAGTTTTAATTTGAAAGATCTCTGCTTGTGGACAACGACTGCAAGGAAAAAGTTAATGACAGAAAGATAACTGTCAAACAAGCAATCCAACTACTTAAAGCAGCAGTTAATTTTTCCTTGAAACATCAGAAACAAAATGCTCACTAATTACACTAACAACTTGATTTCTCAAAGAACAATCTTTACCTTCACTAACCAGTAATTACCACTACCAAAATAGGTGACAGCTGTCCTTGTTTATGAAATTAAAAAAAAAAAAGGGAACAGAGGGCTAGCACCTCTACATCTCTGCAGATCACAAAATATTTAGGCAAAAGAAATCTTCTGTGACCAAAGAAGAAATACAATTCTTGACAATCTATAGCTATCTACCCATCTCCTTATATCAATAATACCCATTCCCTTTGGGAATCCTACTTATCTCTATCCATACATTCCTCCCTCACACAAACCAATTCATGCATTCTTCCACCATTTCTCTCCGTGCAGAACTCTTCAACTATATTAATCAATCAGTTTAACATGGTGAGAAAACCATCAGTTTATTTCAATGACCAAGCTCCAAGTCCTTAATAATATCTAAAAGGCCCATTACACAAGATGCATATTTACATTCACCTTTCATACCTGATCACTGCCTCCCATGTCAGCAAGGTAGTGCCAGGGATATATATCACTGTTATTATCAATATCATTATGCTTGATTGCCATTTCCTGCATTTGCAAGGTAGCACCAGGAAACTGATGAAGAAAGACCCATCCACTTATATACACATATACATACACTCACATATATTTTTTTTTTTTTTTTTTTTTTTTTTTTTTTTTTTTTTTTACTTTGTCGCTGTCTCCCGCGTTTGCGAGGTAGCGCGAGGAAACAGACGAAAGAAATGGCCCAACCCCCATACACACGTACATACACACGTCCACACACGCAAATATACATACCTACACAGCTTTCCATGGTTTACCCCAGACGCTTCACATGCCTTGATTCAATCCACTGACAGCACGTCAACCCCTGTATACCACATCGCTCCAATTCACTCTATTCCTTGCCCTCCTTTCACCCTCCTGCATGTTCAGGCCCCGATCACACAAAATCTTTTTCACTCCATCTTTCCACCTCCAATTTGGTCTCCCTCTTCTCCTCGTTCCCTCCACCTCCGACACATATATCCTCTTGGTCAATCTTTCCTCACTCATTCTCTCCATGTGCCCAAACCATTTCAAAACACCCTCTTCTGCTCTCTCAACCACGCTCTTTTTTATTTCCACACATCTCTCTTACCCTTACGTTACTTACTCGATCAAACCACCTCACACCACACATTGTCCTCAAACATCTCATTTCCAGCACATCCATCCTCCTGCGCACAACTCTATCCATAGCCCACGCCTCGCAACCATACAACATTGTTGGAACCACTTTTCCTTCAAACATACCCATTTTTGCTTTCCGAGATAATGTTCTCGACTTCCACACATTCTTCAAGGCTCCCAGGATTTTCGCCCCCTCCCCCACCCTATGATATTATATATTATATTTATTATTTATTATACTTTGTCGCTGTCTCCCGCGTTTGCGAGGTAGCGCAAGGAAACAGACGAAAGAAATGGCCCAACCCCCCCCATACACATGTATATACATACGTCCACACACGCAAATATACATACCTACACAGCTTTCCATGCCTTGATTCAATCCACTGACAGCACGTCAACCCCGGTATACCACATCGCTCCAATTCACTCTATTCCTTGCCCTCCTTTCACCCTCCTGCATGTTCAGGCCCCGATCACACAAAATCTTTTTCACTCCATCTTTCCACCTCCAATTTGGTCTCCCTCTTCTCCTTGTTCCCCCCACCTCCGACACATATATCCTCTTGGTCAATCTTTCCTCACTCATCCTCTCCAAGTGCCCAAACCACTTCAAAACACCCTCTTCTGCTCTCTCAACCACGCTCTTTTTATTTCCACACATCTCTCTTACCCTTACGTTACTCACTCGATCAAACCACCTCACACCACACATTGTCCTCAAACATCTCATTTCCAGCACATCCATCCTCCTGCGCACAACTCTATCCATAGCCCATGCCTCGCAACCATACAACATTGTTGGAACCACTATTCCTTCAAACATACCCATTTTTGCTTTCCGAGATAATGTTCTCGACTTCCACACATTCTTTAAGGCCCCCAGAATTTTCGCCCCCTCCCCCACCCTATGATCCACTTCCGCTTCCATGGTTCCATCCACTGCCAGATCCACTCCCAGATATCTAAAACACTTCACTTCCTCCAGTTTTTCTCCATTCAAACTCACCTCCCAATTGACTTGACCCTCAACCCTACTGTACCTAATAACCTTGCTCTTATTCACATTTACTCTTAACTTTCTTCTTCCACACACTTTACCAAACTCAGTCACCAGCTTCTGCAGTTTCTCACATGAATCAGCCACCAGCGCTGTATCATCAGCGAACAACAACTGACTCACTTCCCAAGCTCTCTCATCCCCAACAGACTTCATACTTGCCCCTCTTTCCAAAACTCTTGCATTTACCTCCCTAACAACCCCATCCATAAACAAATTAAACAACCATGGAGACATCACACACCCCTGCCGCAAACCTACATTCACTGAGAACCAATCACTTTCCTCTCTTCCTACACGTACACATGCCTTACATCCTCGATAAAAACTTTTCACTGCTTCTAACAACTTTCCTCCCACACCATATATATATATATCTATCCCTGGGGATAGGGGAGAAAGAATACTTCCCACGTATTCCCTGCGTGTCGTACAATGCGACTAAAAGGGGAGGGAGCGGGTGGCTGGAAATCCTCCCCTCTCGTTTTTTTTTTAATTTTCCAAAAGAAGGAACAGAGAAGGGGGCCAGGTGAGGATTTTCCCTCTAAGGCCCAGTCCTCTGTTCTTAACGCTGCCTCGCAAATGCGGGAAATGGCGAATCGTATGAAAAAAAAAAAATATATATATATATATATATATATCAACATAAACATATATACATACACATACATATACATATATACACATGAACATATTCATACCTGCTCACCTTAATCCAATCCTATGAGAACAAAATGACTAACTAGAACTCCTACAAGTTAAACCATTCACTTAAAACTAGCATTAGAAAAGAATCTAGTTTCACACTTAGACCAGTACTCTTGGATGAGGTAGATATATTTGATGGTCTTCAGTGTTCTCACCAGAATATGAAAATGGAGGTTAGAGCAGAAACACATATGGAAGATCACCAGGGAGATATTGTAGGGATTTAAGAGGTGCATATTATGACAAATTTAATAGAATGTGGAAACAGCATGAGTGAGTGTGATAGCTGTAAGACTGAGAACACTGATCTTATTAGAGATGGACCACACCAAATACATTTTCAAGGAGGAAAATTTTGTGATTTTAGACTGAACAAAACTGGTTAACAAGAATCACTGCTAGCTCAGAAATACATTCTCTTCACACAGGAGGAGGTATGCCATACAAACCACAGACCTTGCCCATGCATAGCTAGGGAAATACTTGGAAGGCCTGGTATGAAGAAAGTTCAGGAAGGCATAAGCTCAGTGCAATGCCTCTTATTCCTTAATCTTTCTAAAACTACTTTTTCAGTACAATCACATCCACATCATTCTTCCTAAGTACCTTATATATGTTGTCCCTGCTATGACTGTAACATACAATTCTCAACTATGTAATGACAAATAACATTTCTTTTGTCATAACAATGTCATAACTTAATCCTGCTTTTCATGTCTTACTTGTATAGTGGTCATTTACAATATCACTAAAACGTTTACTTACCTTGGAACATAATGAGAAAGTTGCTGCTTCAGTATAGTTATTCTGGGACATTAAAAGCCTCAACTTATCACTTAGATAATTCAGTTCAAATTCCTGGCCAATGGTGTTTGTAGAGGGCATCTGCATGTCAGAAGCCAACTTGTCAAAGCCATATGCGACCGCAAAGTCCTCTGCTATATCACATTCGTGAAGTATATCATACCTATTAAAAGAAAAATCAAAATACCACATACAAGGAAATGAACAGTATATATGTCTACATCTTCTATAACCATAGCTGTTATCCAGCAGAAAAGAGTTGTGCAGAAGCTCCAACAAACACTAAATTCATCTAATATTTCTGTATATCCCTTGGTCATTGCTATATACCCCTTACACACAAATACTCTCCCATACTGTTCTTCTATCATAACTTTTAATTCCTACAGTCCTTATTCAAACCCACAAGTTAAATACATATCTGAGCTCATTAACTGATGACACTACATACTGCCATGAAATTTCAAGAAAGGTTGTTTTCTCATCAAGCACTGAACAAATTCTATGGTAATTCAACCAATTACCCAGTAGAAACTGATCCACTATACAGATAGAACTATTGTGGCAAAAAGCTGCTTTCTGTGCTCTGCAAAGGCTCTGTTCAACCTAGGCCCATTCTCCTTTATGATTTTCAATTCATAATAATTCAAATCGCATTCAGAGTAAACTTTACTGACTACATTTCAAAATTTAGTTACAATGATAAAAAATAATTACAATTTGTTCCTTTCACATAAAAAATCAAGAATTAAGTAAAAAGAAAGACCTACATTGAAAAAAAATTAAGTTCATTCATTTGACTGACTGAAGGTCTCAAAAAAAAAAAAAAAGTCCTTAATTCTTCCCATAGGATGGTGTCCACTAACCTCGTTGGAGGTACCTCAACAATGACTTTGTCCTCTCCCTGAGGCTTAGCTGAAAGGCTCATAGACGTCAGCATTTTTGCTATGCTCTCTGGAGTTTCACTCACTCCAGCCAAGGTGTTGCAGTAAGCAACAGAAGCTTCTTGCTGACGGTACTGCAGAGTTGGGTATTGGAACTTTTTTCCATCAGGGTATTCAACCTAGAAATAATTGTATGTATTTTCATTTAAGAGGTACAAACTTCCCTAATCTTATGTACATCAACACCATTCTTACAGAGGTTTCATGCAAAATCTTTCCAAAGAATTATTACAACAGTATTCAGCAATAGCAGTATTTCTAACTAATCTTCCCTCTCCATGCCTTTCAGCTTTAACTTACACCTTCATGAAGGCCTAATTACCCCAGTTAACTAAAATATCATACACTTAAATTCTTCCCATGCAAAATTTTTACTAAAAAATGATTATCTGTGAATCTTTCCACTATTCCAATTCAGTTCTCTTATTAGGACGAGACTATAGCTGAAGAATTTTATAACAGAGCTGATGTGTTCTTTCCAGCTCAGTTTACTGTTTAGAGTGACACCAAGAAGCCTACCAATCACAACCATGCCTCACAGACTATTCCATAGAATACCCTTACCACCTCATATACTTCTTATTTCCTGGTTCTCCCAGGTGACAGCGCACTGAACCATTTAATTCTATCCCATGCATGTCTCTCACCCTCCTGAATGTTCAGGCCACAGTAACCTAAAGCCTCTTTCACTTCATCCTTCCATCCCCTTCTTGATCAGGCCCTTCCTCTTCTCCTTCCATTTCTGACACAGAACATCTTAGTCAGCTTTTCTTAACTCATCTTCCCCATGTGTCCAAACCATTTCAACACACATATATGATTAACCCTCCTCACAACACATATTGTCCTCAGGCATTCCATTTCCAGGATGTCCACCTTGTTCTGTTCTTTTGCATTTAGTATCAAAGACTTACCATCATACATATCAATTATCTTTTTTGCCTGTCTTCTCCAAAGCTACTTATTTGCAACAAATGCTCACTAGAAACCAGGAGAACTTGGACTGTAAACAATGAATATTTACCTGAACAGGTTCAGCAGTGTAAGGTTGGTCACAGTAACCGGAGAACATGCAGATTAAGGTATCCAGTACAATCTGAGCCTTGTATCGATCAGTAGCTGTACACTCAATAAAGACATTACGTGTATTGAGAGTAAGCTTGGAGTGGTTACCATTGATAATGGGAGGCAAGGAAAGCACTACACCATTCTGATCGGAAATCACTGGATAAACAGGTTTGTCCTGCAGTGAAATAAAAATAAAACTGGCATCAGTAGAGAAATATTTAATTGTAATAACATTTGAACTGGAGGAAGTGAAGTGTTTTAGATATCTGGGAGTGGATCTGGCAGCGGATGGAACCATGGAAGTGGAAGTGGATCATAGGGTGGGGGAGGGGGCGAAAATTCTGGGAGCCTTGAAGAATGTGTGGAAGTCGAGAACATTATCTCGGAAAGCAAAAATGAGTATGTTTGAAGGAATAGTGGTTCCAACAATGATGTATGGTTGCGAGGCGTGGGCTATGGATAGAGTTGTGCGCAGGAGGATGGATGTGCTGGAAATGAGATGTTTGAGGACAATGTGTGGTGTGAGGTGGTTTGATCGAGTAAGTAACGTAAGGGTAAGAGAGATGTGTGGAAATAAAAAGAGCGTGGTTGAGAGAGCAGAAGAGGGTGTTTTGAAATGGTTTGGGCACATGGAGAGAATGAGTGAGGAAAGATTGACCAAGAGGATATTTGTGTCGGAGGTGGAGGGAACGAGGAGAAGAGGGAGACCAAATTGGAGGTGGGAAGATGGAGTGAAAAAGATTTTGTGTGATCGGGGCCTGAACATGCAGGAGGGTGAAAGGTGGGCAAGAAATAGAGTGAATTGGAGCGATGTGGTATACCGGGGTTGACGTGCTGTCAGTGGATTGAATCGGGGCATGTGAAGCGTCTGGGGTAAACCATGGAAAGCTGTGTAGGTATGTGTATTTTGCGTGTGTGGACGTATGTATATACATGTGTATGGGGGTGGGTTGGGCCATTTCTTTCATCTGTTTCCTTGCGCTACCTCGCAAACGCGGGAGACAGCGACAAAGCAAAAAAAAAAAAAAAAAAAAAAAAAACATTTGAACTGCCTGGAACAATATAAAATGGCAAACAAAAGTTGTTTTGTTGATTGGGGAGGAATAAAAATCAATCAACCAACATTAAAATGAGTGATATCCTATTCTTGATATTCAATATTTTTAAGTCCATAGAACATTTTGTTTTCAACACATCTAATCAATCTCTCTTTAAATTTTTCATTCTTTGTCCATGGTGCCTCATTATCTCCTCAATATGCGAGTGGCCACATCACACACATCTCCCTAACAATTTCCATCACCCTCACACCTTCCTGGTTCCTCTCCCTAATATATTTTTCTTTTCAAATTCCCATTCCCATGATGCTGTCATTCCTGAAAGTGTGATGTACAGAGTCACTATTATTATTTTTGATGAGAAAAGTTATTCATTCATTGATGTAAATAATGTTTATCTATCTATATCTCCAATGACTGTTCCCTCTGGGAACTCCATCAAGAGGGTGATCATGGCAAAAGTCTCCATAACTGGTGAACTCCAACATCACTTCTTAGCCTTTAGTGCCTTACCTTTTACAGGCCACTAGCAGATGGCAACTCAAGCACAATATTTCCAGAGGCTCCTACCTAATGTTTCTACCAACTACTCCTACCTAACATTCCAACCTACTACTGCTACTCAATGCTCTCGCCTAATGTCCCTACCAACTATTTCTACCTAATGTTCATAACTACTACTAACTATAGCTCCTAAAGTTTTTGTCAACTTTGTGAATTAAGTATTGTCAAGTGTTAGGCGAGACAAGTACAGCCTGTATGTTTATGGACAGAATGCCAGCAGTCCATGTGTAGGCAAGTTGGAAAGAAAAGACAGCTATCTAGGTCAGAGGGGTGCAACTTATCCACTGAAGTACTGGCTTACTACAAAGCCATTTATTGACCTTCCCAATACCCAGGCAGGTAAATGATGAAAATGTAAACAATGCATATAAAAATAAAAAACATGTAAATGATATTTATGAGATGCATGAAATCATGCAGTAAGTTAAGGTTTATACAGAACAAAATCATACCCAGAAAAGCATTACCATCATATAATTGCATAATTCATGAGGATCTGTGATGCTATCAGGGCCTACCACATGTCAATTCAACAACATTCAATACTAATATGGAAGAAAGTGTATCATTTTATTTTCTTAAATAATATATGATACAGAAATAGTTTTTACAGTTAAAAAAAAATGCTACATGGGGAAATAAATTTTCAGAAAGAATGCACAATGAAGGTTAAACTGACACATCAGACTATTGGAGTGACAAAAGTTTCTACCAACAGAACCATACTCAAAGGAAATATCTAAAATTTACAAAGTAAATCATCAGTCCAGCATCATGAACAATCAACAGATTGATTATAAGAATTTACCTTTATGATAGGCACATATTCCTTAAGATGTGAGTCATGAGAGTACATTTCCAAAAGTTTGTCAGCCCTGAAAACTTCTGACTGATTCAGAGGCACAAAAGAGATATCAACTGGTGGTCTTGCATCATATATAAATGGACCAGAGATGGTGTCTAGGTCATGAGTGCCTGTTGAAACAGAATGTAAAGAATAAGGATCACATCTAAAGGAAAACATTGATATCAAATACAGAAAACTGAAATACATAGAAAGGATAAGACAGTATTATTAATCAGTTAGTAAGGTAATTCACTGTTTGTATGACCCAAGGGCAGGTGCCCAAGATAATGCAGAATGCATTCATAGTGTGCTCTTATAACAAAGGGACAAAGTGAATGCCCGATTACATTGGTCTGGTGCACGCATGCCTTATTGTCCCACTAAAAACTCTTTGATACACTCGGTTTGCATATATTTCTCAGATAAAACTCTTAGTAATGACTTACATGTGCTTTGCTTTCTCCTCTGTAACCCTGTTCACTATAAAAAAGAACTACCTAGAAACTGTACTTTCTAGAAATCAGTTATGCTACATGAGATGTTGGTGAGAGAGGTGGTAAGACAAGGGCAATGGTGAAGGAGAGACAGACTATGACAAGAGAAATGGCATGACCTGCCTTGGGTTCATTTGTCATAGGGACTTGGCCTAGTCACTGAGCCTTTCTGCAAAGTGCTCTGCTATAGTTAGTGAAGGGGTTGAAGAGTCATAGTGGTTACAGGGCAGGGAAAGGTAAGAGTGTTAGTCACGTGATGATACCCCAATGCACCAATGTACATATCAATGAAATTAAATCCTTAGGGTAGCCTTGTCCAAGTCTTAGTATACAGACTGGCTGCTGAGCTGCATGAAAAGGGACTGAAAACAGAAAAGGGAAACAGCATCATCTGAAGGAGACAATACTTCATATGTTACCAAGGACAGTTTCCAATGGTGCCTTTAGGAAACCAAGACAGTGTCAAACCCATACATTAATGCATCTGAAAATAGTTTGTTTCTTACTGAAAGGGAAAACTAGATGATGTTAACAAAAAAGAGTTGTTTCAAAACTAAAACTGAAGTGTATTTTCATGAGATTATTCACAATCATAAAAGAATAAAACCAAAAGAGCTTGCTAAATTAAGTACCTCATGATACTTTTTCATTACTAAAAGGTATAATGTTAAAAATAAACAAACTATCTAAATGTCACCAAACCTCTTATCTAACTTGGTGAAACACAATGAAAGCTGAATTTATAACTCACATGCAAAATGTAACCACTGGAAGCAGCCAGAGTGAGCCAAGTCTCATTCATCAAACAGCAGCATTAAAATTTAAGAGTACCATAATCACTATTTGGTAGCAAACAAAGTAAGTTACGAATTTACATACCAATGGCAACCAGAGTGCGTTTCCGAGCTAAGTTCTGGTGTAGCTTGTCCTGAAGATCTATGAACGAGTCATACACACCCTGAGTGAATGTCACATTCCGTAAAACAGCACCAACTACATACGGACGTACCTGAAGGGATTACAGCACATCATTTCAGTGTACTCATTTTCAGCTATCTATTTACTAGTGGATGGGAACAAAGACTGCAGAAACCTTAAAAATATAATGAAGTATACGAAAGGTGTTTCTATACTTGGACAATACATAAACCAAAGAAATGTTTACTAGATCTGTCTGACAGTATAGCAGCATAAACAGCCATTACGTCCAATTCAAACTATCCAACAAGACAGATATCTCCAAATCACACAAAACCTCTTTCATAAGCTTTATGACCACATTTTGCAATCAAAAGATTCAAAGCCTTTGCAGATCATACCCTTTGTGTATTTCACTTAGCTGAATGTAATAAACCAGGTAATAAATCTGTTCCAAGATTAAAAGCATCAACAACTGGGAAAGGTGGGATGCCAACAACAAGTCTGTAAGATTCATGACATCTCACAATACAAACAGGTATCTTTATATACTTCATCCTACAGCGTTAGCAAAAAAACCTTGTCTGCCTCCCTACAAATTTTTGAAGGTGATGTCACACTTACATTCTAGTGCTTTGTCACCTCTCCTTTAGCCTTAATTATCACCAGCAAACATCTATAAATTGAATTGGCAAAGTTCCTGAAGTATCGTAGGTTCATGTTTTAGGTCCAAAGGGTCGGAATCTCCTGAATGAGGCAAGGTACTAATATGCTGCAGGAAGCAGTTGCCTGATCATGCATTTTGTGCATCCAATGTGCTTAGAAATCTCAAGTGGACCCACATTCTTTTGTTTCTAGGTGAGCATTCAGGTTTTCTCCTTAAAAAGGTATGATCCAACCATCTTAAAACACAGGTGGATGATATACATCACCCAGAAGTGAAATTCCCAAAATGAGGTGGTAGCCAGAAAGAGTAAAGAAAATCATACTACCTTCAAGATAGCCTGAGAGCATCACATGCTTGAACCCACAATGAATATTAAGCTGTGTATCACCTCTGAAAATATATGGGGGTGGACATCGATATTTGCAGAAACTACATTTCAGTATTTGCCAACTAACCTAACAGAAATGCAGTTTATTTATCAGGTAACCAATCTATACAGGGGAAGGTGGGTTTTGGATCCAACAGGGAAGGTTCTGTGGAATGCAACAAAGATGCCACCTGAAATGAGGAACTGAGTTAGAGAGAGGGATTACAGGTTTAAAATCACCCACTCTGGAACTTTTAAGATTTTATATCCATTTGACAGTCAACAACAAACACATCTTTCAGTTGCAGAGCAAGAAAAAATCGTAGCAAGAAATAAAGCACAAAAACTGATTAGAAAAGAATAAAGTTGTAGACGAGTAGAATGAGCAAAATCGATGAAACTGTGAATGTAGAGAGGAGAAAAAGTTAAAAATAATGCCTGATAGTAAAGTTCAAGAGATGAGAACTAATAAGTTTACAACATCCTCCATGTGTGATACAAAGGGACAATTACAAACAGGTAACTAAAAAAGACTTGAGTAATTTCTACCCCTACAGAGAATTATATTTGTTAGTTCATAATTTCATTCATTGCCAATAAAAGAAGTGAAAATATATATTTTTTCAATTATTCAAAACCACTCAACAAACAAAAATCTAAAATTCACAGATCCATATTTCAAGAACAACATTACTTTTTCAGCTTATTAAAGAACATCTGTTCTTACCTGTTCAACTAACACCATGGTGAATTATTAGTAGTTATTTTCAACTCTTTTTAACTAATACTATACAAACTCACAATCTGTTATGACACAGTATGTATACGACTCCATGCTCTAATCTTGCTTCCATGCACATTTCAAATTCAACGTAACATAAAAATTACTGCCAAACCCACTTTTAATGTAAAATACATTTCATACAAACACGGCAGCATTCTCTCATTATGCAATAATACCCAAAAAACTTTAATCAACTTTTTACAGCTTTATACTTTCTTGGTTTCTTGCCTGACACTCAAAAACTGCCCCCAGAAATGCAAAATTATTTGTAAAAATCTAATACTTCATCTGCACCCTTATCAACATCAATCATAAAATCTAACCTGAGCAGTTGGAGGTTTCACAATTAGCTTATACTTCTCTGGCTCTTTGGCTGGTACCACACGATAGTTGGGAAGTGACTCTTTTCCCAAGTAAACACAGAGAGAACGGGCAATGCCCTCAATACACAAAAGATCATATCGATTGGCAGCAACTTCAATCTTGTATGTCATTCCTTTGTCTGGATCATCAATTATGTCATCAACTTCGAGTCCATACTGAAAGCAGAGTTCATCAAATTCTTCATCGGCTGTGGAAATACAAATATCAATTTAGAAGTCAAATTTTTCCTAACAACACAAAATCATATCCATCCGCATTTTATGCTTCTAAACAAATACATTTCATGAATTTCAACTGTACTAACAGTACATTCCAGCCCCTTAAAATGTTCTAATGAAACCTATAAAAACATCACCTTACTTTACCTTGTGGCCAACATTTGCTTTAATTTGAATAATATACTTGAAATATATCAATATATGGATATATGTTCCCTCATGCCACATGGTGAAGAATGGTCACAGTAGTCAATTAATTACCTATTTGTGCTGTAATGGACGAAGTTTTACACCCACGGAGCCCCATCTCTTAAAACATTCTCTACTATTATACTACCTTTTAAATTTACGTAAGCTATCTGAATTAACCACGTCCTTGGCCAATCTGTTCCATTCATCTACCCCTAATACCATGAAAAGAATTTCTCACACTCTTATTTATATGTTTCTTATTTAATGTACTTCTGAATATCAGGTACTGCATGTATTTACTGTACACGAGCCCAAGCAATGCTCGAAATCTGGATGCAAACACTAGACCTAATGCTTAGGATATCATCAAAATAAGTGGCTATGGGAAGTTTGGTGAGACTTTCAAAGGCTCAACTAATTTATACGAGTCTCCTTTCACCTACTCTTCCATAAATTATCCCTAAATTATAAGACAGAAAACAACTGCAAGTAGTTGATATAGCCTCCAGTGCACCCAGAAAAATGTTCAACATATGTTTATCAGGCGCTTGCAAGATGTTGAATTCTTTTTTACCCAGTATGTATTTGCATGGGATGAAGTACATAATGCCTCCCAATTCTCATACACACACACATCAACAATCTCAGTCTCGTGAAACAAGTAACACATCAACAATCTCAGTCTCGTGAAACAAGTAAAACATGGATATCAACGACAAAAATCATCCCTTCGTAATTCATCACAGCCCATGAAAGTGGTGCAAGTGATGTTTCCATTCACACCTTAAAAATCAATGTTAGGACAAGTACTTACAGTAAGTTCGACCAAGGGCTTCAAACAATGCATCCCTATTTACAGATACAGTTGGCATGACTAACGTCTGATTTCTTCTTGTCTGTATCCAATTAACAACGATTTGGTGTTCCCAAAACACTTGTCACATGCAGCACACACAAACCACCTACCGACTGTCAGCTGTGTTTCGCCGTGACGTTGATACTTTCGTACAGAGATTCTAAAATCATTGTACTTCAGTCTCAAAATATATATATATATATATATATATATATATATATATATATATATATATATATATATATATATATATATATATATATATTTACTTATTTATTATTGTAAAATAGTGAAAAGCTCTCCCATGATTTCCCTGTTGAACAGTAAATGTATTGTATGGTATTCTTTTACTGTTCACATTGACTTCCACTGGAACTTATATATCAACAGCAACATTCAGCACATAGCGATACAAATACAGCATTACCAGGAAACCGGTCTGATATATAAAAAGATAGACAGAAGGGTAGATATATAGATAGACAGGTAGAACGGTTTAATGAAAAAATATTACAACTGTACCATGATACCCTAAAACAGGCCAAATAAAGGTAAACTCATATTAGGACGAGTATCTACCAATGCCCAATGCCCAGAACTTGTACAGAGCAGTGCACTTCACGTCAAGTCGGACACATTTACAGATCCCTTTTTAGGGATCCTTGCATCCACAGTTCTATAGGCTAAATACAAAAACAAAGAATGTATGAGAATGCCCATTGTCTGATCTCAGACATAAACGTCCTGATCAACTGTATAAGGTCAACGCACCTTTAACAAGGCGTCTGTCGGGCCTCACTGACCTTCGTATCGTCTGATGTCTTGAGAAACATGTACAACAGCACTATGAATTTTTCACTAAGTTCGTTTATATTCTTATTCATTTTTATTGAGATATATATGAGCTTTCTGGAAATATCATCTACATGTCCCAAGCCGTTTTCTTGCCTTGGAAAAACTCATATAATTTTTTTTTAATTTGACTATCTTTAACCCGTTCACGTTTCGGCCCCAAAACCCCTCTTCCAGTAAGAACAAGTACCGGAGACACACCCGGTTCTGAAGGCGTCAGTTCACCTAAATAACCTATATTACTAAATGATTTTATCTACACAATCACAAGGAAAAAACCACTAAATTTACCTCGAAAACTTCATTCCGGTCTCAAAGTAGCATTAGTGACAAATATGGCCACACCACTCGGTTCCAAAGGTCTCTGCTCCTCAAAATGATACACATTGCTTAAATACAAACAACACAATGCCCACTAATTCTACCTCTAAAAAAGTCGGTCATATTTCAATTTTGAAACAAAAAGGTTTTTGACTTAAAATTTACCTTGACCTGCAAATTTTTGCTAGTTTTAGTCAGAAAATGAATTTCCGTAAAAACCTCAGCAAAGCACCTATTTTCCGCGCTGAATACGAATTTATCATCAAAATATGGTTTAAGAGTCATTTGATCCCGCAATAATTCACTCAAATCTTTAAAGGAGTAAAAACCTTCATGACAATTCCTTTTATATCTAATACTACATGTCGATCAGAGGAAGCTTATGATGTATTCTACTCAATAATTTCAAGTATAGAAGACTTTCCTTATGTCATATTTTTGTTTTGAAACAAAAAGTTTTTTGACCTAAAATTTACCCTGACCTATTACCTGCAGATTTTATAGTTTTCATCGGAAAATTAATTTCAGTAAAAACCTCAGCATAGCACCTATTTTCCAGGCTGACTATTAATTTAGCAACAAAATATTGATTAAGAGCCATTTCATTTCGAAATAATTCACTCAAATAATTGAAAGAGTAAAAACTCTCATGGGAATTTCTTTTTATATCTGTTAGAATCTGTCGGACAGAGGAAGCATTATGATATAGTATATTCTATAATTTGAAGTATAGAAGACTTTCCTGACGTCATATTTCAATTTTGAATCAAAAGTTTTTTTTACCTAAAATTTACCATGACCTGCAGATTTTGCTAGTTTTCGTCGAAAAATAGATTTAAATAAAAACCTTAGCATAGCACCTATTCTCAATTCTGAATATGAATTTATCATCAAAATACTGTTTAAGAGCCATTTGATCCCGAAATAATGGACTAAAATCTTGAAAAGAGTAAAAAACTTTCATGAGAATTCATTTTAAATCTATTAGTATCTGTCGGTCAAAGGAAATATTATTTCATTTAATAATCTGAAGAATAGGAGACATTCTTTACGTCATATTTCAATTTTGAAACAAAAAGGTTTTTGATCTGAAATTCAACCTGGCATAGCTAGTACCGCCAGATTTTGCTATTTTTCACAGGAAAATGGATTTCAATAAGAATCTCAAAATAGCACATATTCTCCCTGCTGAAAACCAAACAAACATCAAAATCAATAATGCACTCAAATCTTTGAAAGAGCAAAAACTTTCATAGGAATTCTTTTTATATCTATTAGTAAGTGTCGGTCACAGGAAGTATTATGATATGTTTTATTTAATAATTCAGAGTATAGAAGACTTTCTTCACGTCATATTTCAATTTTGAAACAAAAAGTTTTTTGAGCTAAAATTTACCCTGACCTATTACCTGCAGATTTTATTTTTCATCGGAAAATTGATTTCGATAAAAACCACAGCATAGCACCTATTCGTAATGCTGAATACGAATTTATCGTCAAAATATTGTTTAAGATTCATCTGACCCCATGATAATGCATTCAAACCTTATAAAGTATAAAAATCTTCATGACAATTCCTTTTATAACTATTACTATCTGTCGATCAGAGAAAGCATTATGATGTATTTTATTTGAAAATTTCAAATAAAGAAGACTTTCCTTATGTCATATTTCAATTTTTAAACAAAAAGTTTTTTGACCTAAAATTTACCCTGAGCTATTTACCTGCAGATTTTGCTGTTTTTCGTCAGAAAATAAATTTCAATAAAAACCTCAGCATAGCACTTACTTTCCATGCTGAATACTAATCTAGCAACAAAATACTGATTGAGAGCCATTTTATTACAGAATAATGCACTCAATCACTAAAAAGGTAAAAACTTTCATGGGATTTCCTTTTATATCTATAAGTATCTATCGGTCAGAGGAAGCATTAGGATATATTATATTTTATAATATGAAGTATGTAAGACTTTTCTTACGTTATATTTCAATTTTGAAAAAAAAAGTATTTTTACCTAAAATTTACCCTAACCTATTGCCTGCAGATTTTGCTAGTTTTCGTCGAAAAATAAATTTCAATAAAAACCTCAGCATAGCACCTATTCGCAATGCTGAATACTAATTTAGTAACAAAATGTTGATTAAGAGCCATTTCTTTCCAGAATGATGCACTCAGTTCTTTAGAAAAGTAAAAATTTCCAATAGAATTCCATTTATATCTATTACTATCTGTCCATCAGAGGAAGTATTATGATATATTTCATAATTTCAATTATAGAATACTTTAGTTACGTCATATTTTGATTTTGAAACAAAACGTTTTTTAAGCTAAAATTTACCCTGACCTGCAGATTTCGCTATTTTTCATCGGAAAATGTATTTCCATATAATACCTCAGCATAGCACCTACTCTTCATGCTGAATATTTATCTAGCATCAAAATACTGATTGAGAGCCATTTGATTCCAGAAATGCGCTCCAATCTTTAAAAGAGCAAAAACTTTCATAAGAATACCTTTATATCTATTAGTAAGTGTCGGTCAGAGGAAGCATTTATGATATGTTTTACTTAATAACTTCAAGTATAGAAGACTTTCCTTACGTCATATTTCAATTTTGAAACAAAAAGTATTTTGAGCAAAAATTTACATGCAGATTTTGTTATTTTTCATCGGAAAATAGATTTCCATAAAAACCTCAGCATAGCACCTATTCGCAATGCTGATTACGAATTTATCGTCAAAGTTTTGTTTAAGATCCATTTGATCTCATAATAATGCACTCAAATCTTATAAAGTGTAAAAATCTTCATGATAATTTTTTTTCATATCTGTTACTATCTGTCGATCACAGGAAGCATTAGGATGTATTTCTTTTGAAAATTTCAAGTAAAGAAGACTTTCCATACGTCATATTTCAATTCTGAAACAAAAAGATTTTTGAGCAAAAATTTACCCTGACCTATTACCTGCAGATTTTGCTACATTTCATCGGAAAATAGATTTCGATAAAAACCTCAGCATAGCACCTATTCGCAATGCTGATTACGAATTTATCGTCAAAATATTGTTTAAGATCCATTTGACCCCATAATAATGCAATCAAAGCTTATAAAGTGTAAAAATCTGCATGACAATTCTTTTTATATCAATTACTATTTGTCGATCAGAGGAAGCATTATGATGTATTTTATTTGAAAATTTCAAATAAAGAAGACTTTCCTTAGATCATATTTCAATTTTGAAACAGAAAGTTTTTTGAGCTAAAATTTACCCTAAAATTTACCTGCAGATTTTGCTGTTTTTCGTCAGAAAATAAATTTCAATAAAAACCTCAGCATAGCACCTACTTTCCATGCTGAATACTAATTAGGCAACAAAATATTGATTAAGAGCCATTTTATTCCAGGATAATACACTCAATCATTAAATTTGTAAAATTTTTTATGGGATTTACTTTTTTATTTATTAGTATCTATCGGTCAGAGTAAGCAATAGGATATATTATATTTTATGATTTGAAGTATGTAAGACTATTCTTACGTTATATTTCAAGTTTAAAAATAAAGTATTTTTACCTAAAATTTACCCTACAGATGTTGCTAGTTTTCGTCGAAAAATAAATTTCAATAAAAACCTCAGCATAGCACCTATTTTCCATGCTGAATACTAATTTAGCAACAAAATATTGATTAAGAGCCATTTCTTTCCAGAATGATGCACTCAATTCTTTAAAAAAGTAAACATTTCCAATGGAATTCCGTTTATATCTATTACAATCTGTCCATCAGAGAAAGCATTATGATATATCATATTTCATAATTTCCAGTATAGAAGAATTTAGTTACGTCATATTTCAATTTTGAAACAAAAAGTTTTTTTGAGCTAAAATTTACCCTGACCTATTACCTGCAGATTTCGCTATTATTCGTCGGAAAATGTATTTACATATAATACCTCAGCATAGCACCTATTCTTCATGCTGAATGATTATCTAGCATCAAAATACTGATTGAGAGTCATTTGATTTCAGAAATGCGCTCAAATCTTTAAATGAGCAAAAACTTTCATAAGAATACCTTTATATCTATTAGTAAGTGTCGGTCAGAGGAAGCATTATGATATGTTTTACTTGATAATTTTAAGTATAGAAGACTTTCCTTATGTCATATTTCAATTTTGAAACAAAAAGTATTTTGAGCAAAAATTTACCCTGACCTATTACCTGCAGATTTTGTTATTTTTCATCGGAAAATAGATTTCCATAAAAACCTCAGCATAGCACCTATTCGCAATGCTGATTACGAATTTATCGTCAAAGTTTTGTTTAAGATCCATTTGATCTCATAATAATGCATTCAAATCTTATAGTGTAAAAATCTTCATGATAATTTTTTTTCATATCTGTTACTATCTGTCGATCAGAGGAAGCATTAGCATGTATTTCTTTTGAAAATTTCAAGTAAAGAAGACTTTCCATACGTCATATTTCAATTCTGAAACGAAAAGATTTTTGAGCAAAAATTTACCCTGCAGATTTTGGTATTTTTCATCGGAAAATAGATTTCGATAAAAACCTCAGCATAGCACCTATTCGCAATGCTGATTACGAATTTATCGTCAAAATATTGTTTAAGATCCATTTGACCCCATAATAATGCAATCAAAGCTTATAAAGTGTAAAAATCTGCATGACAATTCTTTTTATATCTATTACTATCTGTCGATCAGAGGAAGCATTATGATGTATTTTATTTGAAAATTTCAAATAAAGAAGACTTTCCTTAGGTCATATTTCAATTTTGAAAAAAAAAAGTTTTTTGAGCTAAAATTTACCCTGAGCTATTACCTGCAGATTTTGCTGTTTTTCGTCAGAAAATAAATTTCAATAAAAACCTCAGCATAGCACCTACTTTCCATGCTGAATACTAATTAGGCAACAAAATATTGATTAAGAGCCATTTTATTCCAGGATAATACACTCAATCATTAAATTTGTAAAATTCTTTTATGGGATTTACTTTTTTATTTATTAGTACCTATCGGTCAGAGGAAGCATTAGGATATATTATATTTTATGATTTGAAGTATGTAAGACTATTCTTACGTTATATTTCAAGTTTAAAAATAAAGTACTTTTACCTAAAATTTACCCTACAGATTTTGCTAGTTTTCGTCGAAAAATAAATTTCAATAAAAACCTCAGCATAGCATCTATTTTCCATGCTCAATACTAATTTAGCAACAAAATATTGATTAAGAGCCATTTCTTTCCAGAATGATGCACTCAATTCTTTAAAAAAGTAAACATTTCCAATGGAATTCCATTTATATCTATTACAATCTGTCCATCAGAGGAAGCATTATGATATATCATATTTCATAATTTCAAGTATAGAAGAATTTAGTTACGTCATATTTCAATTTTGAAACAAAAAGTTTTTTTGAGCTAAAATTTACCCTGACCTATTACCTGCAGATTTCGCTATTATTCGTCGGAAAATGTATTTACATATAATACCTCAGCATAGCACCTATTCTTCATGCTGAATGACTATCTAGCATCAAAATACTGATTGAGAGTCATTTGATTTCAGAAATGCGCTCAAATCTTTAAATGAGCAAAAACTTTCATAAGAATACCTTTATATCTATTAGTAAGTGTCGGTCAGGGGAAGCATTATGATATGTTTTACTTGATAATTTCAAGTATAGAAGACTTTCCTTATGTCATATTTCAATTTTGAAACAAAAAGTTTTTTGAGCAAAAATTTACCCTGACCTAATACCTGCAGATTTTGTTATTTTTCATCGGAAAATAGATTTCGATAAAAACCTCAGCATAGCACCTATTCGCAATGCTGATTACTAATTTATCGTCAAAATTTTGTTTAAGATCCATTTGATCTCATAATAATGCATTCAAATCTTATAAAGTGTAAAAATCTTCATGATAATTTTTTTCATATCTGCTACTATCTGTCGATCAGAGGAAGCATTAGGATGTATTTCTTTTGAAAATTTCAAGTAAAGAAGACTTTCCATACGTCATATTTCAATTCTGAAACAAAAAGATTTTTCAGCAAAAATTTATCCTGACCTATTACCTGCAGATTTTTTTATTTTTCATCGGAAAATAGATTTCGATAAAAACCTCAGCATAGCACCTATTCGCAATGCCGATTACGAATTTATCGTCAAAATATTGTTTAAGATACATTTGATCTCATGATAATGCATTCAAGTCTTAAAAAGTGTAAAAATCTTCATGATGATTTTTTTCATATCTGTTACTATCTGTCGATCAGAGGAAGCATTAGGATGTATTTCTTTTGAAAATTTCAAGTAAAGAAGACTTTCCGTACGTCATATTTCAATTCTGAAACAAAAAGATTTTTGTGCAAAAATTTACCTGCAGATTTTGTTATTTTTCATCGGAAAATAGATTTCGATAAAAACCTCAGCATAGCCCCTATTCGCAATGCTGATTACGAATTTATCGTCAAAATTTGTTTAAGATCTATTTCATCTCATAATAATGCATTCAAATCATATAAAGTGTAAAAATCTTCATGATAATTTTTTTCATATCTGTTACTATCTGTCGATCAGAGGAAGCATTAGGATGTATTTCTTTTGAAAATTTCAAGTAAAGAAGACTTTCCATACGTCATATTTCAATTCTGAAACAAAAAGATTTTTGAGCAAAAATTTACCCTGACCTATTACCTGCAGATTTTGCTACATTTCATCGGAAAATAGATTTCGATAAAAACCACAGCATAGCACCTATTCGTAATCCTGAATACGAATTTATCGTCAAAATATTGTTTAAGATCCATTTGACCCCACAATAATGCAATCAAAGCTTATAAAGTGTAAAAATCTTCATGACAATTCCTTTTATATATATTACTATCTGTCGATCAGAGGAAGCAATATGATGTATTTTATTTGAAATTTTCAAATAAAGAAGACTTTCCTTAGGTCATATTTCAATTTTGAAACAAAAAGTTTTTTGAGCTAAAATTTACCCTGAGCTATTACCTGCAGATTTTGCTGTTTTTCGTCAGAAAATAAATTTCAATAAAAACCTCAGCATAGCACCTACTTTCCATGCTGAATACTAATTAGGCAACAAAATATTGATTAAGAGCCATTTTATTCCAGGATACTACACTCAATCATTAAATTTGTAAAATTTTTTATGGGATTTACTTTTTTATCTATTAGTATCTATCGGTTAGAAGAAGCATTAGGATATATTATATTTTATGATCTGAAGTATGTAAGACTATTCTTACGTTATATTTCAAGTTTAAAAATAAAGTATTTTTACATAAAATTTACCCTACAGATGTTGCTAGTTTTCGTCGAAAAATAAATTTCAATAAAAACCTCAGCATAGCACCTATTTTCCATGCTGAATACTAATTTAGCAACAAAATATTGATTAAGAGCCATTTCTTTCCAGAATGATGCACTCAATTCTTTAAAAAAGTAAGCATTTCCAATGGAATTCCGTTTATATCTATTACTATCTGTCCATCAGAGGAAGCATTATGATATATCATATTTCATAATTTCAAGTATAGAAGAATTTAGTTACGTCATATTTCAATTTTGAAACAAAATGTTTTTTTGAGCTAAAATTTACCCTGACCTATTACCTGCAGATTTCGCTATTATTCGTCGGAAAATGTATTTCCATATAATACCTCAGCATAGCACCTATTCTTCATGCTGAATAATTATCTAGCATCAAAATACTGATTGAGAGTCATTTGATTTCAGAAATGCGCTCAAATCTTTAAATGAGCAAAAACTTTCATAAAAATACCTTTATATCTATTAGTAAGTGTCGGTCAGATGAAGCATTATGATATGTTTTACTTGATAATTTCAAGTATAGAAGACTTTCCTTATGTCATATTTCAATTTTGAAACAAAAAGTTTTTTGAGCAAAAATTTACCCTGACCTAATATACCTGCAGATTTTATTTTTCATCGGAAAATAGATTTCGATAAAAACCTCAGCATAGCTCCTATTCGCAATGCTGATTACGAATTTATCGTCAAAATTTTGTTTAAGATCCATTTGATCTCATAATAATGCATTCAAATCTTATAAAGTGTAAAAATCTTCATGATAATTTTTTTCATATCTGCTACTATCTGTCGATCAGAGGAAGCATTAGGATGTATTTCTTTTGAAAATTTCAAGTAAAGAAGACTTTCCATACGTCATATTTCAATTCTGAAACAAAAAGATTTTTCAGCAAAAATTTATCCTGCAGATTTTTTTTATTTTTCATCGGAAAATACATTTCGATAAAAACCTCAGCATAGCACCTATTCGCAATGCCGATTACGAATTTATCGTCAAAATTTTGTTTAAGATACATTTGATCTCATGATAATGCATTCAAGTCTTAAAAAGTGTAAAAATCTTTACGATGATTTTTTTCATATCTGTTACTATCTGTCGATCAGAGGAAGCATTAGGATGTATTTCTTTTGAAAATTTCAAGTAAAGAAGACTTTCCGTACGTCATATTTCAATTTTGAAACAAAAAGATTTTTGTGCAAAAATTTACCTGCAGATTTTGTTATTTTTCATCGGAAAATAGATTTCGATAAAAACCTCAGCATAGCCCCTATTCGCAATGCTGATTACGAATTTATCGTCAAAATTTGTTTAAGATCTATTTCATCTCATAATAATGCATTCAAATCTTATAAAGTGTAAAAATCTTCATGATAATTTTTTTCATATCTGTTACTATCTGTCGATCAGAGGAAGCATTATGATGTATTTCTTTTGAAAATTTCAAGTAAAGAAGACTTTCCATACGTCATATTTCAATTCTGAAACAAAAAGATTTTTGAGCAAAAATTTACCCTGACCTATTACCTGCAGATTTTGCTAATTTTCATCGGAAAATAGATTTCGATAAAAACCACAGCATAGCACCTGTTCGTAATCCTGAATACGAATTTATCGTCAAAATATTGTTTAAGATTCATTTGACCCCATAATAATGCAATCAAAGCTTATAAAGTGTAAAAATCTTCATGACAATTCCTTTTATATATATTACTATCTGTCGATCAGAGGAAGCATTATGATGTATTTTATTTGAAAATTTCAAATAAAGAAGACTTTCCTTAGGTCATATTTCAATTTTGAAACAAAAAGTTTTTTGAGCTAAAATTTACCCTGAGCTATTACCTGCAGATTTTGCTGTTTTTCGTCAGAAAATAAATTTCAATAAAAACCTCAGCATAGCACCTACTTTCCATGCTGAATACTAATTAGGCAACAAAATATTGATTAAGAGCCATTTTATTCCAGGATACTACACTCAATCATTAAATTTGTAAAATTTTTTATGGGATTTACTTTTTTATCTATTAGTATCTATTGGTTAGAGTAAGCATTAGGATATATTATATTTTATGATCTGAAGTATGTAAGACTATTCTTACGTTATATTTCAAGTTTAAAAATAAAGTATTTTTACATAAAATTTACCCTACAGATGTTGCTAGTTTTCGTCGAAAAATAAATTTCAATAAAAACCTCAGCATAGCACCTATTTTCCATGCTGAATACTAATTTAGCAACAAAATATTGATTAAGAGCCATTTCTTTCCAGAATGATGCACTCAATTCTTTAGAATAGTAAGCATTTCCAATGGAATTCCGTTTATATCTATTACTATCTGTCCATCAGAGGAAGCATTATGATATATCATATTTCATAATTTCAAGTATAGAAGAATTTAGTTACGTCATATTTCAATTTTGAAACAAAATGTTTTTTTGAGCTAAAATTTACCCTGACCTATTACCTGCAGATTTCGCTATTATTCGTCGGAAAATGTATTTCCATATAATACCTCAGCATAGCACCTATTCTTCATGCTGAATAATTATCTAGCATCAAAATACTGATTGAGAGTCATTTGATTTCAGAAATGCGCTCAAATCTTTAAATGAGCAAAAACTTTCATAAGAATACCTTTATATCTATTAGTAAGTGTCGGTCAGATGAAGCATTATGATATGTTTTACTTGATAATTTCAAGTATAGAAGACTTTCCTTATGTCATATTTCAATTTTGAAACAAAAAGTTTTTTGAGCAAAAATTTACCCTGACCTAATACCTGCAGATTTTATTTTTCATCGGAAAATAGATTTCGATAAAAACCTCAGCATAGCACCTATTCGCAATGCTGATTACGAATTTATCGTCAAAATTTTGTTTAAGATCCATTTGATCTCATAATAATGCATTCAAATCTTATAAAGTGTAAAAATCTTCATGATAATTTTTTTCATATCTGCTACTATCTGTCGATCAGAGGAAGCATTAGGATGTATTTCTTTTGAAAATTTCAAGTAAAGAAGATTTTCCATACGTCATATTTCAATTCTGAAACAAAAAGATTTTTGAGCAAAAATTTATCCTGACCTGCAGATTTTTTTCATTTTTCATCGGAAAATAGATTTCGATAAAAACCTCAGCATAGCACCTATTCGCAATGCTGATTACGAATTTATCGTCAAAATTTTCTTTAAGATACATTTAATCTCATGATAATGCATTCAAGTCTTATAAAGTGTAAAAATCTTTATGATTTTTTTCATATCTATTACTATCTGTCGATCAGAGGAAGCATTAGGATGTATTTCTTTTGAAAATTTCAAGTAAAGAAGACTTTCCGTACGTCATATTTGAATTCTGAAACAAAAAGATTTTTGAGCAAAAATTTACCTGCAGATTTTGTTATTTTTCATCGGAAAATGGATTTCGATAAAAACCTCAGCATAGCCCCTATTCACAATGCTGATTACGAATTTATCGTCAGAATTTTGTTTAAGATCTATTTCATCTCATAATAATGCATTCAAATCTTATAAAGTGTAAAAATCTTCATGATAATTTTTTTCATATCTGTTACTATCTGTCGATCAGAGGAAGCATTAGGATGTATTTCTTTTGAAAATTTCAAGTAAAGAAGACTTTCCATACGTCATATTTCAATTCTGAAACAAAAAGATTTTTGAGCAAAAATTTACCCTGAGCTATTACCTGCAGATTTTGCTGTTTTTCGTCAGAAAATAAATTTCAATAAAAACCTCAGCATAGCACCTACTTTCCATGCTTAATACTAATCTAGCAACAAAATATTGATTAAGAGCCATTTTATTCCAGAATAATACACTCAATCATTAAATTTGTAAATTTTTTATGGGATTTACTTTTATATCTATTAGTATCTATCGGTCAGAGGAAGCATTAGGATATATTATATTTTATGATTTGAAGTATGTAAGACTATACTTACTTTATATTTCAAGTTTAAAAAAAAAATATTTTTACCTAAAATTTACCCTAACCTATTGCCTACAGATTTTGCTAGTTTTCGTCGAAAAATGAATTTCAATAAAAACCTCAGCATAGCACCTATTTTCCATGCTGAATACTAATTTAGCAACAAAATATTGATTAAGAGCCATTTCTTTCCAGAATGATGCACTCAATTTCCAATGGAATTCCATTTATATCTATTACTATCTCTCCATCAAAGGAAGCATTTTGATATATCATATTCTATAATTTCAATTATAGAATACTTTAGTTACGTTATATTTCAATTTTGAAACAAAAAGTTTTTTAAGCTAAAATTTACCCTGACCTATTAACTGCAGATTTCGCTATTTTTCATCGGAAAATGTATTTCCATATAATATCTCAGCATAGCACCTACTCTACATGCTGAATATCTATCTACCATCAAAATACTGATTGAGAGCCATTTGATTCCAGAAATGCGTTGAAATCTTTAAATGAGCAAAAACTTTCATAAGAATACCTTTATATCTATTAGTAAGTGTCGGTCAGAGGAAGCATTTATGATATGTTTAACTTAATAACTTCAGGTATAGAAGACTTTCCTTACATCATATTTCAATTTTGAAACAAAAAGTATTTTGAGCAAAAATTTACCCCGACTTATTACCTGCAGACTTTGTTATTTTTCATCGGAAATAGATTTCGATAAAAAACCTCAGCATAGCACCTATTTGCAATGCTGATTACGAATTTATCGTCAAAATTTTGTTTAAGATCCATTTGATCTCATGATAATGCATTCAAATCTTATAAAGTGTAAAAATCTTCATGATAATTTTTTTCATATCTGTTACTATCTGTCGATCAGAGGAAGCATTAGGATGTATTTCTTTCGAAAATTTCAAGCAAAGAAGACTTTCGATACGTCATATTTCAATTCTGAAACAAAAAGATTTTTGAGCAATAATTTACCCTGACCTATTACCTTTGTTATTTTTCATCGGAAAATAGATTTCGATAAAAACCTCAGCATAGCACCTATTCGCAATGCTGATTACGAATTTATCGTCAGAATTTTGTTTAAGATCCATTTGATCTCATTATAATGCATTCCAATCTTATAAAGTGTAAAACTCTTCATGATAATTTTTTCATATCTGTTACTCTCTGTCGATCAGAGGAAGCAATATGATGTATTTCTTTTGAAAATTTCAGGTAAAGAAGACTTTCCATACGTCATATTTCAATTCTGAAACAAAAAGATTTTTGAGCAAAAATTTACCCTGACCTATTACCTGCAGATTTTGTTACTTTTCATCGGAAAATAGATTTCGATAAAAACCTCAGCATAGCACCTATTCGCAACGCTGATTACGAATTTATCGTTAGAATTTTGTTTAAGATCCATTTGATCTCATAATAATGCATTCAAATCTTATAAAGTGTAAAAATCTTCATGATAATTTTTTCATATCTGTTACTCTCTGTCGATCAGAGGAAGCATTATGATGTATTTCTTTTGAAAATTTCAAGTAAAGAAGACTTTCCATGCGTCATATTTCAATTCTGAAACAAAAAGATTTTTGAGCAAAAATTTACCTGCAGATTTTGTTATTTTTCATCGGAAAATGGATTTCGATAAAAACCTCAGCATAGCCCCTATTCGCAATGCTGATTACGAATTTATCGTCAGAATTTTGTTTAAGATCTATTTCATCTCATAATAATGCATTCAAATCTTATAAAGTGTAAAAATCTTCATGATAATTTTTTTCATATCTGTTACTATCTGTCGATCAGAGGAAGCATTAGGATGTATTTCTTTCGAAAATTTCAAGCAAAGAAGACTTTCGATACGTCATATTTCAATTCTGAAACAAAAAGATTTTTGAGCAATAATTTACCCTGACCTATTACCTTTGTTATTTTTCATCGGAAAATAGATTTCGATAAAAACCTCAGCATAGCACCTATTCGCAATGCTGATTACGAATTTATCGTCAGAATTTTGTTTAAGATCCATTTGATCTCATAATAATGCATTCCAATCTTATAAAGTGTAAAAATCTTCATGATAATTTTTTCATATCTGTTACTCTCTGTCGATCAGAGGAAGCAATATGATGTATTTCTTTTGAAAATTTCAGGTAAAGAAGACTTTCCATACGTCATATTTCAATTCTGAAACAAAATTTTGAGCAAAAATTTCAAGTAAAGAAGACTTTCCATACGTCATATTTCAATTCTGAAACAAAAAGATTTTTGAGCAAAAATTTACCTGCAGATTTTGTTATTTTTCATCGGAAAATAGATTTCGATAAAAACCTCAGCATAGCACCTATTCGCAACGCTGATTACGAATTTATCGTTAGAATTTTGTTTAAGATCCATTTGATCTCGTAATAATGCATTCAAATCTTATAAAGTGTAAAAATCTTCATGATAATTTTTTCATATCTGTTACTCTCTGTCGATCAGAGGAAGCATTATGATGTATTTCTTTTGAAAATTTCAAGTAAAGAAGACTTTCCATACGTCATATTTCAATTCTGAAACAAAAAGATTTTTGAGCAAAAATTTACCCTGATCTATTACCTGCAGATTTTGTTATTTTTCATCGGAAAATAGATTTCGATAAAAACCACAGCGTAGCACCAATTCGTAATGCTGAATACGAATTCATCGTCAAAATATTGATTAAGATCCATTTGACCCCATGATAATGCAATCAAAGCTTATAAAGTGTAAAAATCTTCATGACACTTCCTTTTATATCTATTACTATCTGTCGATCAGAGGAAGCATTATGATGTATTTTATTTGAAAATTTCAAATAAAGAAGACTTTCCTTAGGTTATATTTCAATTTTGAAACAAAAAGTTTTTTGAGCTAAAATTTACCCTGAGCTATTACCTGCAGATTTTGTTGTTTTTCGTCAGAAAATGAATTTCAATAAAAATCTCAGCATAGCACCTACTTTCCATGCTGAATACTAATCTAGCAACAAAATATTGATTAAGATCGATTTTTTTCAAGAATAATATACTCAGCCATTAAATATGTAAAATCTTTATGGGATTTACTTTTATATCTATTAGTATCTATCGGTCAGAGGAAGCATTAGGATATAATATATTTTATGATTTGAAGTATGTAAGACTATTCTTACGTTATATTTCAAGTTTAAAAAAAAAGTATTTTTACCTCAAATTTACCTTGCAGATTTTGCTAGTTTTCGTCGAAAAATAAATTTCAATAAAAACCTCAGCATAGCACCTATTTTCCATGCTGCATACTAATTTAGCAACAAAATATTGATTAAGAGCCATTTCTTTCCAGAAGGATGCACTCAATTCTTTAAAAAAGTAAATATTTCCAATGGAATTCCATTTATATCTGTTACTATCTGTCCATCAGAGGAAGCATTATGATATATCATATTTTATAATTTCAAGTATAGAAGACTTTAGTTACGTCATATTTCAATTTTGAAACAAAAAGTTTTTTTGAGCTAAAATTTACCCTGACCTATTATCTGCAGATTTCGCTATTTTTCGTCGGAAGATATATTTCCATATAATACCTCAGCATAGCACCTATTCTTCATGCTGAATAATTATCTAGCATCAAAATACTGATTGAGAGCCATTTGATTTCAGAAATGCGCTGAAATCTTTAAATGAGCAAAAACTTTCATAAGAATACCTTTATATCTATTAATAAGTGTCGGTCAGAGGAAGCATTATGATATGTTTTACTTAATAATTTCAAGTATAGAAGACTTTCCTTAAGTCATATTTCAATTTTGAAACAAAAAGTTTTTTTGAACAAAAATTTACCCCGACCTATTACCTGCAGATTTTGTTATTTTTCATCGGAAAATAGATTTCGATAAAAACCTCAGCATAGCACCTATTCGCAATGCTGATTACGAATTTATCGTCAAAGTTTTGTTTAAGATCCATTTGATTTCGTAATAATGCATTCAAATCTTATAAAGTGTAAAAATCTTCATGATAATTTTTTTCACATATGTTACTATCTGTCGATCAGAGGAAGCATTAGGATGTATTTCTTTTGAAATTTTCAAGCAAAGTAGACTTTCCATACGTCATATTTCAATTCTGAAACAAAAAGATTTTTGAGCAAAAATTTACCCTGACCTATTACCTGCAGATTTTGTTATTTTTCAACGGAAAATAGATTTCGATAACAACCTCAGCATAGCACCTATTCGCAATGCTGATTACGAATTTATTGTCAAAATTCTGTTTAAGATCCATTTGATCTCATAATAATGCATTCAAAATCTTATAAAGTGTAAAAATCTTCATGATAATTTTTTTTTCATATCTGTTACTATCTGTCGATGAGAGGAAGCCTTATGATGTATTTCTTTTGAAAATTTCAAGTAAAGAAGACTTTCCATACGTCTTATTTCAATTCTGAAACAAAAAGATTTTTGAGCAAAAATTTACCCTGCTGATTTTATTATTTTTCATCGGAAAATAGATTCCGATAAAAACCAATGTATAGCACCTATTCGTAATGCTGAATACGAATTTATCGTCAAAATATTGTTTAAGATCCATTTGACCCCATAATAATGCAATCAAAGCTTATAAAGTGTAAAAATCTTCATGACAATTCCTTTTATATCTATTACTATCTGTCGATCAGAGGAAGCATTATGATGTATTTTATTTGAAAATTTCAAATAAAGAAGACTTTCCTTATGTCATATTTCAATTTTGAATCCAAAAGTTTTTTGAGCTAAAATTTACCTGCAGATTTTGCTGTTTTTCGTCAGAAAATAAATTTCAATAAAAACCTCAGCATAGCACCTACTTTCCATGCTGAATACTAATCTAGCAACAAAATATTGATTAAGAGCCATTTTATTCCAGAATAATACACTCAATCATTAAACCTGTAAATTTTTTTTATGGGATTTATTTTTATATCTATTAGTATCTATCGGTCAGAGGAAGCATTAGGATATATTATATTTTATGATTTGAAGTATGTAAGACTATTCTGACGTTATGTTTCAAGTTTAAAAAAAAAAGTATTTTTACCTAAGGTTTACCCTCACCTATTGCCTGCAGATTTTGCTAGTTTTCGTCGAGAAATGAATTTCAATAAAAGCCTCAGCATAGCACCTATTCGCAGTGCTGAATACTAATTTAGCAACAAAATATTGATTAAGAGCCATTTCTTTCCAGAATGATGCACTCAATTCTTTAAAAAAGTAAAAATTTCCAATGGAATTCCATTTATATCTATTACTATCTGTCCATCAGAGGAAGGATTATGATATATCATATTTTATAATTTCAAGTATAGAAGACTTTAGTTACGTCACATTTTAATTTTGAAACAAAAAGTTTTTTTGAGCTAGAATTTACCCTGACCTATTACCTGCAGATTTCGCTATTTTTCATCGGAAAATGTATTTCCATATAATACCTCAGCATACCAACTATTCTTCATGCTGAATAATTATCTAGCATCAAAATACTGATTGAGAGCCATTTGATTCCAGAAATGCGCTCAAATCTTTAAATGAGCAAAAACTTTCATAAGAATACCTTTATATCTATTAGTAAGTGTCAGTCAGAGGAAGCATTTATGATATGTTTTACTTAATAATTTCAAGTACAGAAGACTTTCCTTACGTCATATTTCAATTTTGAAATAAAACGTTATTTGAGCAAAAATTTACCCTGACCTATTACCTGCAGATTTTGTTATTTTTCATCGGAAAATAGATTTCGATAAAAATCTCAGCATAGCACCTATTCGCAATGCTGATTACGAATTTATCGTCAAAATTTTGTTTAAGATCCATTTGATCTCATAATAATGCATTCAAATCTTATAAAGCGTAAAAATCTTCATGATAATTTTTTTCATATCTGTTACTATCTGTCGATCAGATGAAGCATTATGATGTATTTCTTTTGAAAATTTCAAGTATAAAAGACTTTCCTCACGTCATATTTCAATCCTGAAACAAAAGGATTTTTGAGCAAAAATTTACCCTGACCTATTACCTGCAGATTTTGTTATTTTTCATCGGAAAATAGATTTCGATAAAAACCAAGGCATAGCACCTATTCGTAATGCTGAATACGAATTTATCGTCAAAATATTGCTTAAGATTCATTTGACCCCATAATAATGCAATCAAAGCTTATAAAGTGTAAAAATCTTCATGACAATTCCTTTTATACCTACTACTATCTGTCGATCAGAGGAAGCATTATGATGTATTTTGTTTGAAAATTTCAAATAAAGAAGACTTTCCTTATGTCATATTTCAATTTTGAAACGAAAAGTTTTTTGAGCTAAAATTTACCCTGACCTATTACCTGCAGATTTTGCTGTTTTTCGTCAGAAAATGAATTTCAATAAAAACCTCAGCATAGCACCTACTTTCCATGCTGAATACTAATCTAGCAGCAAAATATTGATTAAGAGCCATTTTATTCCAGAATAATACACTCAATCATTAAATTTGTAAACTTTTTTATGGGATTTACTTTTATATCTATTAGTATCTATCGGTCAGAGGAAGCATTAGGATATATCATATTTTATGATTTGAAGTATGTAAGACTATTCTTACGTTATATTTCAAGTTTTATAAAAAAGTATTTTTACCTAAATTTACCCCAACCTATTGCCTGCAGATTTTGCTAGTTTTCGTCGAAAAATAAATTTCAATAAAAACCTCAGCATAACACCTATTTTCCATGCTGAATAATAATTTAGCAACAAAATATTGATTAAGAGCCATTTCATTCCGGAATAATGCACTCACTTCTTTAAAAAAGTAAAACCTTTCATGGGAATTCCATTTATATCAATTAGTATCTGTCCGTCAGAGGAAGCATTATGATACATCATAATTCATAATCTGAAGTATAGAAGACATTACTTACGTCATATTTCAATTTTAAAACAAAAATTATGTTTACCCAAAATTTACCCTGACCTATTTCCTGTAGATTTTGCTAGTTTTCGTAAGAAAATAGATTTCAATAAAAAAAAAATCAGCATAGAAACTGTTTTCCATAATGAACAATAATTCATCATCAAAATATTCTTTAAGACCCATTTGATCCCGTAATAATGCAATCAAATCTTTAAAAGAGTAAAAACCTTCATGACAATTCCTTTTATATCTATTACCATCTGTCGATCAGATGAAGCATTATGAAGCATTTTATTCAATAATTTCAAGTATAGAAGACTCTCCTTACGTTATATTTCAGTTTTGAAACAAAAAGCTTTTTCACCTAAAATTTACGCTGACCTATTACCTACAGATTTCGCGATTTTTCGTCCGAAAATGTATTTCTATATAATACCTCAGCATAGCACCTATTCTCCATGCTGAATAATTATCTAGCATCAAAATACTGACTGAGAGCCATTTGATTCCGGAATAACGCACTCAAATCTTTGAAAGAGCAAAAACTTTCATAGGAATTCTTTTTATATCTATTAGTAATGTCGGTCAGAGGAAGCATTATGATATGTTTTATTTGATAATTTCAAGTATAGAAGACTCTCCTCACGTCATATTTCAATTTTGAAACAAAAAGTTTTTTGACCTAAAATTTACCCTGATTTTGCTATTTTTCGTCGGAAAATAAATCTGATTGAAAACTTCAGCATAGCACCTATTCTCCATGCTGAATACTAATCTAGCATCAAAATATTGTTTAAGAGCCATTAGATCCCGTAATAATGCAGTCAAATGTTTAAAAGACTAAAAAGTTTCATGAGAATTCGTTTTCTATTCATCAGTATCAGTCGGCCAGAGGAAGAATTATGATATATTTTATCAAATCATTTCAAGCATGGAAGAATTTCTTTATTTCATATTCAAATTTTGAAAAAGAAACAGGATTACATACTTTCTTGAAAAAAATTGTATATATCTTTTCCGTACTTGTCGGCAGGAGGAAAATCTATATATTTTGTATCATAATTTGAAGTACATCAAAATTCGTTTACATACCGTATGTCTGCCAGAGGAAGCATTATGACAAATTCCTATATCATTTCAAGTATAGAAGACTTTCAGTACGTTACATCTCAGTTTGCTTTAACGTACGTTAGTGGTTAAGTTAGTCATTGTTAATTTACGTTAACAGACAATCCAGTGTTTTATCATGCCCCAGTACGTCTGTTCTGCGTATTCGACAGACAATCCGAGGTTTTATCATGCCCCAGTACGCCTACTCGACACAGACACTACCGCGACAGGTGAAGCTATTAGTTCAAATGGAGGGATCTACTTACGTTACTATCAAAAATTCGACGTGGAACAGATAGCTTTTCTTTTAGTAGTGTCAGTGCAAAACAGTTAGAGCAAGCATATCAGTTCATCACACCTAAGTAACTACATCACTACAATGCCTTACGTCTGGATACGAAATAAACAAGAAATTAGAACATTGCCTATTTACCTGAGATGATTGCCGAGGACAGCAACACTTCTCATGTCTGAATGTGGCCACTCTGGTTTTTCACAAGAGTCCATTGTGTCTTACTGTCTTAACGTCTTCATCCTCCTTTGCGTTTGTTATCTAAAGAACCCATTGTACTTTCCTGTATTTGCGTCTTCATCCTCTCCCTTAGGTCCTGTCGGATCATCCACAGCCTTAATCTTGTCTTCATTACGATGTTAAATACTGAAAGAACCAGAAAAACATAATTTCTAACAAGTTTCTAATCATTAGTTGTTTTGTGATGTTAAAAAGAAACAAGACATATAGTTACTGAGTGCTTGGACGTCACGAAGAAAGATCTGGGATGACTTTCTGCTTCTTGCCACCATGGACGGAAGCTTTAGCTGTTTGTTTCCTCTTGCTGTCTGTTCTAATCCGACTGTTAGTTTTAATACTTTTCTTGAAGACAACGAGTCCAGAAAGACTACGCATGTATTCACGAGAAAGAGATAATTATCTAAGGCTACAGATATAACTCGATGCCAGCCTAAATCATTCTCATACACGACCTGTTAGAGAGTAGCATACCATTCGCACGAATTTCACGGTTAGCGCTCGGCTCGGGCGATTGTGCAAATTCTGCGACACGACACACCTCACGTCATGTACAGTACACCGCCCTCCCTCCGATCGTACTTCTACTGTCATAGGAGCACGACGGAAAATGGTTGACACAATTACTCTATACCACCAAATCATAAGCTCGCTTAGTTGTAGCTCTGCTAGTTCTCCCACCACAAAAAAAAAAAAAATTAAAGACAATCTTAAAACAAAAAAGTGAGCTCAGTATCTGACTCAAGTGACCCGCAGCTGATGGTTGTTGTGGCTAAAAAAGAAAGCCCGACATTGTGTGTACATGTGGATGTATTTGGAGTTAGAGGATGCCTACTGCTGCCTCTTTATTAAGTACCAAAGATATACGGTTATATTACATATTTTACCACACCGCTGTCTCCTTTCATCTCGTCAGATCACATATGCCACGTACGTAGCATCATTACTCTATAATATCCGCTGATATGTGCATACAGCACCATATTCACCACTAAACAGCACTAATACGTAAACTTTCAGATATAAGGAACTGCTTAAACTTAGGATTTAATCATTAAAACTTAAACAATGAAGAAGAGAATGAAGGCAAATTAAAGGAAAAGCATTGTAAAGTAAAAATGGTGTAGAATATAAACAGGCAAGTAAAACACTGTAAAAAGGAACAAATGCAGACGACAGACAACGTTAAACAAACAATATGAGCATTTGAAAATATCATACTTTAACCGGAAGGTGGTTTTCAAAATCTTTGAGGTGACGACCCTCATATGGCTAAGTCTACCCCTCTGTTTCTACGATGGAAGTTTTCTCTTCTGATTTTGTAACAAAGTAAATGGTCTCATTATATGCCAAACTCTTGTAAATATCTCTCTATGCTCTGACAGTTTTAGTTTTAACCTTTTCACACTGTAAAAATTGTGGACATTCGAAGATAACCGTATGCTTAGGTAGTAACAGATAGAAACATGTATAATGACAAGTCTGAACAACTTGGCGTCACCGGCATTATAGATACATATCACAATCTAATTCTTCTTGAGAAATGTAACAATGACACAAAAATTCAGAATATGGAAATTATGTGGACTTAGCAGCAAATACTTTGATGAACGTAAAAAGTTACACTGCATGATACTAGGAATAAATGAGAAGGGAAAGAAAAATAACGTAGAAAAAGGTAACAATTTTTGGTGCTGAACTAGTTAGGATATATCTAATAAATAGACGACTGGTCCAAACCTGGCCATCGAAACTGTCAGTTGCCAAGTAAATACAGAATATGGATCACTATATATTTAACTGTTGATGTGGATATAATGTAAAGTATGAAAAAATAATAACTCCTAGACACAACACGTGGGAAGCCCTTAAAACAGACAGTGAACATAAGGACAGTGCAAAACCACAAGGATATGATTCTCCCAAAGCGCTGAAACCCAACTGTTTATATGATCATCATACCCTTGCGTACGAAAATGAACAGAGCAGTTGCCATCACTGATCTAGAAAGTATCTCCATTGCAAGACAAGTATTACTAAGGAATAATAAGGACGGAACATGAAAAGTCTCCCTTAGGGGAAGATCCTCCACAAGTTAGTACTGGTGAAGGCAAAAATGAATCGTGGACTAACGTACGTAAACTACACAAAGATACACAAGGCACTGCAAACAAAACAGGACGCTCAAGGATAGCCCTCAACTGCAATGATGGTTCTTTGGACACTCAAGCGGGATGAGTCACCTACAATACATGAGTCACTGTACACTCAGCGTTTAACCTCGCTAATCTGGAATATTATCTATCTGGGACCTCTAAACTTGAGAGAACAGCTAAATTTGTGAGAATCTGACTGACAATTGTACTTAAAAAATGTTAATTAGCACAGATTGGAGGGAAGAGAAAGGTACCCATTTATTATGACGTTAAAGTTAAACAGGTTTAAGTCCTTTTCTCCAAATCTCCATACAATACGCACTGCTGTACATTATTCCGACCCCACTTCAACAAAACCACATAGGAATTCCTGATGAGTTGTCTATACTAAAATAAAGCTAACATTTTCAGCCTTATCATATCCTTTACAGAGAGCTTCCCCGAGTTTAGTAGGGCGGTGACTAATTACTATGAACAAAAACATGAGACCAGTCGTTACAATGAAAACCAGGAACGCTGACAAAGTGCTATCACAGCACCATTGTTACTGCCTTGCACAAGCAATAATCCTTTTACAGACTACTCCTAAATTGTTTAAACGAAGCAACTGTCCCACTACCATGAATGATCCTTAACACCGTGCATTATAAATAACTACTAATTACTTTACATCACGTTTTCAACAAATCTGTGCTAATGAATCATGAAAATGTACCATGGAAAAAGACGGGAGACTGTCAACAAATGCTATTTCCATTGAGAATGTTTCGTAATTGATTGTCCATAGATTCAGGAACCTACTTCCACCCATCCGCCATTTTCATCCTGACTGGAGAGTCCGACCTTGGCGACAAGAGTGGCAAAACTTAGTATTTCAGGTTCATCACCCAGTCATAACCAATGCATAAAGTCAAGCAGTCGTAAATCCTATGATCCTTGATAATTTAAACATAAAACAACGGCAGCTTACCATAGCAAGATCCTATTGACAACTGATCATATAATATCATATTGGTTTCGACCTCACCTCCTTACAAGTTCAGGCAGGAGGTCTCGTGAAGCGATCTGAACACACTGAATCACCCGCACTTTGAAGCACCAAAAGAAAAAAAAGATCGAAGCCTTTTTCTGTTTCAAGTGGCAGATTGATAATAAGAAATCTCATCAAGTCCCTTCGGATATTAATGATTACGATAGATTTCCTAAGGCTTCGATCAGACAAGAACAGACATTAATCGAAGCGATTTACTGGTTCATTCATAATTCAGCGGTGGGTTGCATACCGTAAATGACTGGGCAATATACACTGCCACATCAAATAAATCATAGGAACGAGAAACTACATTAACTTAAACAACACAAAAGCACATATGATGTGACGAAAACAATCAATACAAATGTCATATATAAAACTCCAGTATCCTTACGATCTTTTGTATCCCCATAAACCACGTACGTAATATAACAGGGCTTAAGAAAATTCCTTCAACATTTGTTATATGCACTGTTTATTAGATTATGTAGTTGAATTAATTAAGTCATTGACGATATATATATACATATATATATATATATATATATATATATATATATATATATATATATATATATATATATATATATATATATATATATATATATTCCTCTTTTAGAAAGTTAAAATACAAGGAGGGGAGGGTTTCTGCCCCCCCCCCCCCCCCCCCCGCTCTCGTCCCCTTCAGTCGCCTTCAACGACACGTGAGGAATGCGTGGGAAGTATTCTTTCTCCCCTATCCCCGAAACCACAGCTCCCTTTCCAGATCCAGACCCCACAAAACTTTCCATGGTTTACCCCAGACGCTTCACATGCCTTGGTTCAATCCATTGACAGCACGTCGACCCCGGTATACCACATCGTTCCAATTCACTCTATTCCTTGCACGCCTTTCATCCTTCTGCATGTTCAGGCCCCGATTGCTCAAAATCTTTTTCACTCCATCCTTCCACCTCTAATTTGGTTTTCCACTTCTCGTTCCCTCCACCTCCGACACATATATCCTCTTTGTCAATCTTTCCTCACTCATTCTTTCCATGTGACCAAACCATTTCAAAACACCCTCTACTGCTCTCTCAACCACACTCATTTTATTACCACACATCTCTCTTACCCTTTCATTACTTAATCGATCAAACCACCTCACACCACATATTGTCCTCAGACATCTCATTTTCAACACATCCACTCTCCTCCGCACAGCTTTATCTATAACCCACGCCTCGCAACCATGTAACATTGTTGGAACCACTATTCCTTCAAACATCCCATTTTTGCTTTCCAAGACAATGTTCTCGCCTTCCACACATTTTTCAATACTCTGAGAACTTTCGCCCCCTCCCCCACCCTGTGACTCACTAACGCTTCCATGGTTCCATCCGCTGCCATTTCCACTCCCAGATAATTAGAACACTTCACTTCCTCGAGTCTTTCTCCATTCAGACTTACCTCCCAGTTGACCCTACTGTAACTAATAACCTAATGTGTGTGTGTGTATATATATATATACGATGACTATCGTCAGTCGTGACTCCAATGCTTTTTCCATTTGGTACAGTATTCCACCACGAGCAAAGAATAACGTAATTTCCCATGCCGTATGTCCGCGGTTCATGGTATGTTTTCTGTTTCATCATATTTTACGATACTTCTCACTTGTGCGAGTGGAACCTAAGTGGCCATTTTCCGCTCCACAATTAAAGCTGATCTTAGCCATCCTGTATAGCCTGGACTTCTCCAGTGTCGACGGCATTGGTTGACGTGACATCCGTAGCTATGAATTCCTCTAGTTTCACGCGTCCTGTAGGCTGCTTATAGTAATGACATACAGAAGTGGACAAAGCACTGACCTTTCGTATACCCCACTTGTGTACGTTGTACTATTCTGAATACGAATCTATGACATAAACTTCCTGTTTCCGTTCAGATAAGGAGATACCAATCTAGTTGTATCTAGTTGCACTTTAGAGTGTATGCAGCCATTTTACGTATCGTCTGTGATTGCTACTTTTGTGTTACTGAGAACGAGTTCTTCTCTGAACCTATTACTGTGTACTCCTTTTCTGAACCTCGTATATATATATATATAGCCTTCTACGACACGCAGGGAATACGTGGGAAGTATTCTTTCTCCCCTATCCCCAGGGATATATATATATATATATATATATATATATATATATATATATATATATATATATATATATATATATATATATATATATACCATATCTGCATTCTGATGTACGTACACTAACATTCACACATGCACACGCATACATCAACCTTACCCAAGGACTTTGGTTAAGTGTGGGTCGGCTTCCGCGCCAGGATTCGAACCCATGCGAACCCGACCCGTATGTGACAAATCCCCGAACTATGCTGAGCCGTACCTGAATAACAAAGTGTGCACCTTTCATATTGCTTAAGTATTTTCAGATGGGCTAGCAGAATAATGTCTGAGGCAAAATAGAAAAAAGATTGTAGCTAGTCAAGGAAGAAATAATGGTTTCGCCTTACTGCTCACAACAGATCAATCTCCCAAACAACGACATACATGTGAAATACCGAAATACTTAAGTTACTTAAAAAAAAAAAAGAAAGTAATTCTCTCTCAGAAATGAAATATCATATAAGAATGATAGAAACGACAAAAAATGAAATATCATATAAGAATATTAGAACAACGACAAAAAATGAAATATATAAGAATATTAGAACAACGACAAAAAAAGAGATACATAGGCCTTCATTTACCCAGAGATAGAGATAAATAACTTGTAGTGGAAGCGTATTGATTAGATAGCGGCTTGTAGTAAAACGACCCGGGGTAACATGTTCTCTCAGGCTACTATGTCAGTTCCACTTAAATATAACATATTGATGCGCTTGATCTTTATTATAGGATACCTTCCTCCTTTTTCCCACATCTGCAGTATATCTGAGGCTGTTTAAATAGGGTCTTTATTGCCTTTACTGTTGTATCATTATATATATTTCTTTGGTTATTACTGATCTCGGTCCATCCTTATCAGTACTCCAATCATATTTGTAAAGATACAGTGATTGATAGCTAGTTTGATGACCTATTCGGCTTCAGCACACACACACACACACACACACACACACACACACACACACACACACACACAGAAATGCGAGAAAGTATTTGACGCTGTACTGCAGGGGAGGCAGATTAAGAAATTGGAATACCAGGTAGGTATAGGGAAGGGTGGGGGAATCCCTCTGGATGATAAAAGATTACCTTAACGGAAAGTAACAACGGACACATGTCGGAGGAGCTTTCTCCAAGTGAACAGAGGTCACTAACGGAGTGCGCAGGGTTCTGTTTGGGGGCCGTTAATTACCGTCATCTATACTGATGACTAACATCAAGGTATGTATGGACTTCGACCTAAATAGGCTTGCACATGATGTAGAGGTCATGAGCCAAGTGAAAAACAAGCAGGATTGCATAAATTTACAAAGGGATCTAAACAGACTCTAAAGTTGGTTCTTACACATGGATGACGAAAATGAACCTGAGGAAATGTAAGCTATTTAGGATAGGACAGAGAGCAGAGAATAAGACCTCAAAATGATTATTACCTAGTAGGAAATAAGCTTCATTCTGTGTGTGTGTGTGTGTGTGTGTGTGTGTGTGTGTGTGTGTTTAAAGTGAATTGGTAATCAAACAAGCCATCAATCATTGTCTCATTTCCCAGGTATGATCATAGTAATATATTGGATAAAACGGATCACTGATGTTAACCTGATAAATACATATAACACAACAAATGTCACGATGAAGTTACTTAGACATCTTCAGAAGTAATGAAAACATTTGGAATAAGGCGAACTTTGAGAGTTAGTGCATCAAAACGGTAAGTAAACGAGGAGTGTCATTACTGCTTGGAAGGAAATGTCAGCATTCTGTTTTTAGCGCTTACCGCTTACTTGTCTTACCCCACCATGTTTTTTTCTCTTTTTTTTCTGGGTGAATTAAAGCCTGTGTCTTACTTCTTGGGTGCTTTATCATTTCTATTATGAATTTCGTTACGTAGGAGAGAATTTTCTTTTCGTTTTTTAAGACACAAATAGATCTGTGCTTGAGAGACGCATCCGGTGGTAGCGATAAGGCCAACAAATTATTCTTGTCTGTGAATGGCAACGAATCTTTCCTACAGTACATCAAACATTGTTCTTCCAGCACACTAAGACACGAGTGAGACATCTTGGATGACATACAATGTTATTGCGGTAATTTCAGCAAATTGGGGGTTTGTCTTGATCGCTAACCACCACCCAGCAGAGGACCGTATGTCTACATGAGGTGAGTTCTACTCTAGTGTTACCCTAAGCCTCCTCTTTGTATAGATGTAAATTAGTCGACAAAAAAGAACGATACTGTGGAATGATCTAGCTCTCGTAACTATATACAGCAAATAGTTTTAGCCCGTGCAGTCAACACATGGCCCAAATCATTGTAATTTTCTCGCATGTGGTTACGTTATTAGAGTCCATTAAGCAGTTGAGTATTGACTGTTACTGCGTCGCTCAAAAGTTCTCTTTGCCGTTCACCATGAGTCCATTCTCGGCAATGCCCAGTGAGAGGGTTGGGTTACTGGGACAAAATCTCTGGAGGCCTGGGTCACTGAAAGAGGGGAGATGAAATCTTGTACCACAAATAACTGACTGACTAACAGAGAATAATGGTAATAAGAATGACTTCTATACACTGTCATGTGTTGCCGTCTTGCTATCTCTCGTCACTCGGAACCCCCACCCCTCGGGCGACACTATGCCAGCCATGTTTCATGATACCAGCCCTTCCCGATGCTGTCCCCGTGTCATACCCTGCTGGGGCTCCTATAATGATATACTGCTCCTTGCTTGCAATACACTTGTCAACAGTATTCATTATTACTACCAAGAAAAGTGATAGTAAGTATTTGGCGTTTTATGAGCCCTGATAACATGAATAACTTCCTGTCACAACGGCTTTGTTGATAGATAAGGCGTGCGCCGTCACAAGCTAATATCTGAATGGTTTAGCGTAATCAGACTCTGTTGTCCATGCTATCCTCAACCATGACCTATTTAATGACTGAGGATGATTCTCATCTTTCACTGCTGGTTCTCGAGAATATCAAAAGCTCCAGCTGGGACATGTTAGTTTGCGCGTTGAGTGACGTCCGAGGTGCCAGGTTGGGAATTCTTGGCAGCGCACGGCCTGCACTGGGGTGATCGGAGACTGTGAGAAGCAGTGCGACGGGGGAAGAATACAGCAACACACGTGAGGAAACTACAGCTAATTCTACACGCCATGACCTGGTTTGTGTCTCGAAACTTATAATGTTTTCATTTTCGTTTATTTTGTTTTGTTTCAGTTTTAAAGTGTGATGAATGTACAGTATTCCTATTGTCGTATTCTGTGTTCCCATTTGCTGAGTTGAACATTGTTGGTCTTCCTATTTGTGTCAATTTCTGTTGATTGTGTATTCCGATCTTGCCGTAAACTGGAATTGCTATAACTTGCCTTTACGTAAACTAATAAGACATAAGTTCCTCGTGTGAAGTTTCATAGTTGGTTTGTATTCTCATACATGAGCGTGCAAGGGTCAGCTTATTCCAGTGACTGTGAAATATGTTATTGGTTCATTATTTATAGAATATCCATTACTCTACGTCAATATACATGAAACATACATAGAATTACAAAACATCATAACGTCAATCATGTGTCTACAGTTCTTACAATTTGCTCTCTGTAATGTAAAAGCTATGTATCAAGGATTAATTCTTTGATGATGATATAATTCAAGAACTTTTGTTTTACATGCATCACATGGATATTTTCAATATTTCACATAATTCTAACGTGAGGTCAAGTGGAAGGTGTTGTCATAATGTAAACACAAACACAGAGGGACTGTCGTACTAAACGAGAACGAAATTACTCGACTGATTGTCGGAGATAGTGTGGATAACTCCTGAGTTAACGAAGATATTCGTTGACTTAAATTAAGGAAACATAATCAAATTTATGAAAGAATGCAAACTGCCTTCATGAAGGACAGGGGAATTTTCTCATCAAGCAACTGTGGCACTAAGATGCTTCTCTTAAGTAGTGAGGGTTGTCGTCCTCCACCTATGGCCACAATTTATTGTAAATGATTCACCCAGTTTTTTCTCCCTTATGATGGGATTAAAACTTAAGAGGACTGTAAATCAAGTATTACATAAGAAGTATGGAAGAAGACGCATAAAATCAGCGCCAGCTCATGTGTCACGAACGAAAAACAAGACAAAAGAAAATAAGCAAGGATGCAGACGGGGCCGGCAGGCTCCTGTCTGTCTGCCCACGAATGTCCCCTGAGCGTCTATGCAGGCTACACATTAGGGGCGTTGGGTCTTGCTGTCATCAGTACAGTGCAGATGTCACAACACCTAACAGATATCATTGATGACTTCAGGAATATGTAAGAAATTGTAATGAAGTGTCCAAGGTCATCCCTGAGACGTATGCTAACCTCATTACATAATAATCCTCACAACTTATGCAAATAAAGCTACCTACGTGACGGGCAACAACGAAAGATGCAACAAAGCAGGTTGGATGTACGTTAAATTCATAATGCTATGAATCCATTGAGTGGATTTATTTAGGGAAAAACATTGTAAGTTCTCAAATGTATGCACAAATGATGTCATTCTAAGATGTCTTAAATAAACATCTGCGCCCGTAACAGATTTAAATAATTGTCAGGGGGATCCTGCAACATGCAGACTGTAAGTCTGCGTCTTAGTCCTCCTACACCGTTTCCTATTTGTAGTTTTATTGTCTCTATTTCTTGAGAAGACTTGTACCTTTCGTCATGATAATGATCCATTTAACATACAAACAGGTGGAGTTATCATTTTTACTTAGCAATAATAAAATGTACAATGATTCTGAAATGGAAGACAAACTTGGCAATATCTTCACTTTTGTATTCAAGGACGTCTGTTTGATATATATTATGGATCTTGGTACAGTTATTTTTAACTGCGGGTAACTTTTCATTTTGAAAGCATACATACATTCTGAATATTTGCCAGGCAAATATTTTTGACGAGCAGTTGTCATATACCTGTCATTACCTGACATTTTAGTCATAGCAAATGAAAGTAGCGGTGTTGAAATTTGAATATCACCTCACATACAACTGGAAGAGTATATACTAGCACATTACAAGAGTAGTCTCTAAATGTTTCCTCAATGAAAACAGGTAACTAACCCATACTCCCATGTCCAGTGACCCCTGTATTGTTCCCTGCAGCCGTTCAACACAGTCCACACACTTCTAATTATTCGACATTATTTCTAAATGATTATCATTGTACATATTTCCCCCACTTACTAGTGTTTCCATACCTCTCATACTGAAAATGACTACAATATTTGGGCTCATCATTTAAATAATAACAGTTGGTTAATGGAAAAAAATCGTACACTTACTTACTGAGGGCGGCCATGTTTGTTGTTGTTGTCCTGGGTTGTCGACTACAACACTCAGGTAAGAATTAACAACCTATTGTTTCTCGTAAAGTGATAGAATCGTACTTGATAGGACTTTGATGTGCAGTGGCACAAAGTTCAAACTGGATATGGTAATGGCGTGAGAGAATAACTCAAAAGACTATGTAGTTGTGCAGCATCCAAAGGTTTGTGACAGCCTATAGACCAGTTTGTTTTTAAAAGTAGTAAACGAAACCATGTGAATGTCACGGTCATTGCACAAGACTTTAAGTATAGTATCGCGCATTTTGGTGTGGAAATCTCCTCTTAAGCAGCTGTATTTCATTTGAAGGATGAAAATAGCTCTAAAGCCCCGAGCTTTGGTTTTATATGGAAAGAGCGAATATGCCACAAGGTAAAGGTATGACAATACTGTATAATACATAATGACATAAGTCAGTGCCATGTTGGAAAGTTTCTTAGGTAAAGTTTCAGTTTAAATGCACTACAGAAGTAAATTATCGATATGGAACAAGCGCTTATTGAGAACTTCTTACACTTACTGTAGTAGAGGGACTAAGATGAAGGGAGCAAGATTTGGAGAAATGTTCTTTACCCTACAGTAATGCTTAATGGCTTTGAAGAGATTTGTGATGATTTGGGTGACTATAGACTTAAAGGAAGGTAAGTGGAACACTTCTATGAATTAACAGAACCTGTGAATGCCTTACCCAACTAACCTGAGCAGCAAATATTTACCTTATTCTCAGTGTTGATTTATAAAGTGAATGTTGTGATGGCATTTGCAGTCAGTTACCAGGAATTTGATTGTGTGATTCATTTGTCATGTATGCTGTGTTCCTTCAATTAGTAAGGCAGAAGCAAGGTAATGATCAGTATCTGTAAACTTTGAATACCACCAAATACCACATATAATCAAGGGGATTGCTGTAGAGTTGGTGAAATACACCTGTAAAGAAAAGAACTGTTGATGAGTGATATCTATATTAACAGTTTATTGCTTATCTGTACTTATTTTTATGAAGTTGTTTCATGATCTCCAGTACAATGATATGACACCTTACTTCCTGGTCTCTGAAAAATGGGTGTTTTTAAGTAAAGTGAATAACAGTATATCTCTTGTGAAATAATAGAATATCATAGAGGAACGATAAGATAATAGATAAGTGACATAAGCCTTAACATACCTAGGTGTAAGAAGCAAACATCTAATGAGAGTCTTACTAAGGTAGTGGTGAGGGCTACACAGTATGGTAATGATGTGTCACATTAGTTGGCTCTTAGTTCTTTTTATGTCAGCACAAACCCTCTGGTGCTGATTCTGTATATAAAAATAACCTTGTGGCATGTATCTATTGCTTCTAAGGGTGCATACATTTCATTTTGCCATTTATAGCATGAATTTGGTAGTATTTGTTGCTTAGGGATATGCAGAAGACAATGTCTATGTTATGTTTTAGGAGGAAATGATAATACACCTAATAAATCACATCTATCAAGTACTATGCTGTATTGCTAAGGATCCCATTAATGCATATTTAATGTTATTTCTGTGGAGCACCTAGACTGGAATGTTACTATGCATTAATGATGGTTTTGTACATTATTCCCTTAATTTGTCAGAAAGAGGATGTAAATTATCTAGATAGTTCTCCATTTTACTCTTGTAGATGCCTTGTTTCCTTTATAAAGAATAGTTTGACTGTGGGGTTTTACATTATCACTCAGATATCTTTGCTTTCGACATTGAATAACCTGATAATGGGAGGCTTATGAGAGGGAGGGGAAGTATGGGGATAGATGACGATATGTAATACATATTTCTTGTATTACATATTAAGACAAAACTGTTTTTAACATATCATTGTTTGCAATGTTGTGGTTGCCAGCATCTATAATTAGTGAAAAGAGGAAAACGGTGGAAAAACTCAGGGTTAGGCATGGCAACCTGTGTTATTGAAAATAGCAGACATCTCAATAGATAGCATTTGGTTTCTTTTGGATAGAATCTGACACCTTTATTTATTGCGATTTTGGACCTATGAATAGATGCAATAAATGTTTTTAAGGATTGGAATGTCCAATGAGATTTGGAATTTGTTTCTTATGGAAAACAAAGGGAAAATGATAACATTTTAATGATTAATGTTGATCTTTCTTTTTTCCCATAGAATGATGTTAAAAGTTTATGATTGATGACGTGATTCTTGGCATCTTTTGCGGCATTTCATCATGGTACAAGTGTGTGAAGGCTGTGATTTTACAAGTTTTGAACTTTGGTGCTTATGCACATTAGTTTCATTGCTTTTGGGACATCTGTTAATAGATAACAGAACACATTGCCCACATTGTAGTGCTGAAGTACATTCAAATAGGAAAACGCTGCTTTACCGCTGTGACAAGATATACGTGATGCTTTCACGAGCTTCTCATCAGTGCTGGAAATTTGTATAATGGACATTAAGGTAAGCTTTATTATTTTCAACCCACTTATACAGGTTGTAATTTCTTTTTAGCTACCTTGAAGTACAAACCGAATGAAACTTTATAGAATTCGAACAAGCGCAGTGGATGTTTGTCTTCGGTTATCCACAGGATGCCATAGGGGTCCCTCCTGTTCTAGTTGAAGATAAGTTTTGATGAAAGTGGTATCATTTGATTCCTTACATAGAGTGCTTTTACCCTACATTTACCTGCCCACTTTATAGGGACTTAAAATTGTTTGAGGAGGAGGTGTTACAGATAAAAACCTAAGGTTTCAACTCTACATAGTGTAAAGAATCTATTGGTAACACTTTTGTTAGAATCAGTCAAGTAGAACATGTGCATCCTCTTTCTGATAAATTTCCATTTTTTTGCATATTTAGATACACATACTGTATTTACTTACTTTACTTATATCCTCCCCAGGAGTACCTTCTACCTGTATAAGGTTCCTGCAGCACTGAAGAATTCGTCACATCCACTGGTCGGGACCATAGGTTGTAAAGTGTTGTGATGTTATGTGTATGTTTATTTGCAGAAAGTGATATTGTGTAAGTGCTCATTGTTTTTGTTATGGTAGTTGTATCTTGCACATAAAAGGTCTTGGGATATATTGAAACAGTATTTGTAGTGTTGTAGGAGTGTGTGATAACCAGAGAGTTAATGGGAGAGTTTGACTTGTGTTTGTGTGGGAGTGTGGTTTCTGATGCATGTATATGTGGCTGGTTAGAGTTTAAAACAGAGGAGTGAGGGCATTTGTATAGTGATTTTCAGGTCATTTCAGTGTGTATGTGTTCTGTTAGTGTTATATTTGTTGAGGGTGAGGCAGGAGTAAGCTTTTTATATCTGCTGGAGGGTTGGTGGTTAGTTATGGAGTGGCTTGGGTGGTAGATGCTGTTTATATGCTGGGGATAGGGGAGAAAGAATACTTCCCACGTATTCCCTGCGTGTCGTAGAAGGCGACTAAAAGGGGAGGGAGCGGGTGGCTGGAAATCCTCCCCTCTTTTTTTCTTTTTTTTTTCCAAAAGAAGGAACAGAGTAGGGGGCCAGGTGAGGATGTTCCCTCAAAGTCCCAGTCCTCTGTTCTTAACGCTACCTCGCTAATACGGGAAATGGCAAATAGTTTGAAAGAAAAGAAATATATATATATATATATATATATATATATATATATATATATATATATATATATATATATATATATGCATTATACATGACAGCTAGAGACTGAGTGTGAATGAATGTGGCCTTTGTTGTCTTTTCCTAGCACTACCTCGCGCGCGTGCTGGGGGAGGTGGGGAAGTGAGTCAGTTGTTGTTCGCTGATGATACAGCGCTGGTGGCTGATTCATGTGAGAAACTGCAGAAGCTGGTGACTGAGTTTGGTAAAGTGTGTGAAAGAAGAAAGTTAAGAGTAAATGTGAATAAGAGCAAGGTTATTAGGTACAGTAGGGTTGAGGGTCAAGTCAATTGGGAGGTGAATTTGAATGGAGAAAAACTGGAGGAAGTGAAGTGTTTTAGATATCTGGGAGTGGATCTGGCAGCGGATGGAACCATGGAAGCGGAAGTGGATCATAGGGTGGGGGAGGGGGCGAAAATTCTGGGAGCCTTGAAGAATGTGTGGAAGTCGAGAACATTGTCTCGGAAAGCAAAAATGGCTATGTTTGAAGGAATAGTGGTTCCAACAATGTTGTATGGTTGTGAGGCGTGGGCTATGGATAGAGTTGTGCGCAGGAGGATGGATGTGCTGGAAATGAGATGTTTGAGGACAATGTGTGGTGTGAGGTGGTTTGATCGAGTAAGTAACGTAAGGGTAAGAGAGATGTGTGGAAATAAAAAGAGCGTGGTTGAGAGAGCAGAAGAGGGTGTTTTGAAATGGTTTGGGCACATGGAGAGAATGAGTGAGGAAAGATTGACCAAGAGGATATATGTGTCGGAGGTGGAGGGAACGAGGAGAAGAGGGAGACCAAGTTGGAGGTGGAATGATGGAGTGAAAAAGATTTTGTGTGATCGGGGCCTGAACATGCAGGAGGGTGAAAGGAGGGCAAGGAATAGAGTGAATTGGAGCGATGTGGTATACCGGGGTTGACGTGCTGTCAGTGGATTGAATCAGGGCATGTGAAGCATCTGGGGTAAACCATGGAAAGCTGTGTAGGTATGTATATTTGCGTGTGTGGACGTATGTATATACATGTGTATGGGGGTGGGTTGGGCCATTTCTTTCGTCTGTTTCCTTGCGCTACCTCGCAAACGCGGGAGACCGACAAAGCAAAAAAAAAAAAAAAAATATATATATATATATATTTCTGTGTTCCTTCTTTTGGAAAATTAGGAAAAAAATGAGAGGGGAGGATTTCCAGCCCCCCCGCTCCATCCCCTTTTAGTCGCCTTCTATGATAGGGGATAGGGGAGAAAGAATACTTCCCACGTATTCCCTGTGTGTCATAGAAGGTGACTAAAAGGGAAGGGAGCGGGGGGCTGGAAGTCCTCCCCTCTCGTTTTTTTATTTTTTTTTTAATTTTCCAAAAGAAGGAACAGAGAAGAGGGCCAGGTGAGGATATTCCCTCAAAGGCCCAGTCCTCTGTTCTTAACGCTACCTCGCTATCGCGGGAAATAGCGAATAGTATGAAGGCTAAGGTGAAGATTTGTATGGGTTTTCAGAAAAAAAGAGTGAATGTTGGGGTGAAGATGGTGGTGAGAGTAAGTGAGCTTGGGAAGGAGACTTGTGTGAGGAAGTACCAGGAGAGACTGAGTACAGAATGGAAAAAGGTGAGAACAATGGAAGTAGGGGGAGTGGGGGAGGAATGGGATGTATTTAGGGAATCAGTGATGGATTGCGCAAAAGATGCTTGTGGCATGAGAAGAGTGGGAGGTGGGTTGATTAGAAAGGGTAGTGAGTGGTGGGATGAAGAAGTAAGAGTATTAGTGAAAGAGAAGAGAGAGGCATTTGGACGATTTTTGCAGGGAAAAAATGCAGTTGAGTGGGAGACGTATAAAAGAAAGAGACAGGAGGTCAAGAGAAAGGTGCAAGAGGTGAAAAAAAGGGCAAATGAGAGTTGGGGTGAGAGAGTATCATTAAATTTTAGGGAGAATAAAAAGATGTTGTGGAAGGAGGTAAATAAAGTGCGTAAGACAAGGGAGCAAATGGGAACTTCAGTGAAGGGCGCAAATGGGGAGGTGATAACAAGTAGTGGTGATGTGAGAAGGAGATGGAGTGAGTATTTTGAAGGTTTGTTGAATGTGTTTGATGATAGAGTGGCAGATATAGGGTGTTTTGGTCGAGGTGGTGTGCAAAGTGAGAGGGTTAGGGAAAATGATTTGGTAAACAGAGAAGAGGTAGTAAAAGCTTTGCGGAAGATGAAAGCCGGCAAGGCAGCAGGTTTGGATGGTATTGCAGTGGAATTTATTAAAAAAGGGGATGACTGTATTGTTGACTGGTTGGTAAGGTTATTTAATGTATGTATGACTCACGGTGAGGTGCCTGAGGATTGGCGGAATGCGTGCATAGTGCCATTGTACAAAGGCAAAGGGGATAAGAGTGAGTGCTCAAATTACAGAGGTATAAGTTTGTTGAGTATTCCTGGTAAATTATATGGGAGGGTATTGATTGAGAGGGTGAAGGCATGTACAGAGCATCAGAGTGGGGAAGAGCATTGTGGTTTCAGAAGTGGTAGAGGATGTGTGGATCAGGTGTTTGCTTTGAAGAATGTATGTGAGAAATGCTTAGAAAAGCAAATGGATTTGTATGTAGCATTTATGGATCTGGAGAAGGCATATGATAGAGTTGATAGAGATGCTCTGTGGAAGGTATTAAGAATATATGGTGTGGGAGGCAAGTTGTTAGAAGCAGTGAAAAGTTTTTATCGAGGATGTAAGGCATGTGTACGTGTAGGAAGAGAGGAAAGTGATTGGTTCTCAGTGAATGTAGGTTTGCGGCAGGGGTGTGTGATGTCTCCATGGTTGTTTAATTTGTTTATGGATGGGGTTGTTAGGGAGGTGAATGCAAGAGTTTTGGAAAGAGGGGCAAGTATGAAGTCTGTTGGGGATGAGAGAGCTTGGGAAGTGAGTCAGTTGTTGTTCGCTGATGATACAGCGCTGGTGGCTGATTCATGTGAGAAACTGCAGAAGCTGGTGACTGAGTTTGGTAAAGTGTGTGAAAGAAGAAAGTTAAGAGTAAATGTGAATAAAAGCAAGGTTATTAGGTACAGTAGGGTTGAGGGTCAAGTCAATTGGGAGGTGAGTTTGAATGGAGAAAAACTGGAGGAAGTGAAGTGTTTTAGATATCTGGGAGTGGATCTGGCAGCGGATGGAACCATGGAAGAAGAAGTGGATCATAGGGTGGGGGAGGGGGCGAAAATTCTGGGAGCCTTGAAGAATGTGTGGAAGTCGAGAACATTATCTCGGAAAGCAAAAATGGGTATGTTTGAAGGAATAGTGGTTCCAACAATGTTGTATGGTTGCGAGGCGTGGGCTATGGATAGAGTTGTGCGCAGGAGGATGGATGTGCTGGAAATGAGATGTTTGAGGACAATGTGTTGTGTGAGGTGGTTTGATCGAGTAAGTAACGTAAGGGTAAGAGAGATGTGTGGAAATAAAAAGAGCGTGGTTGAGAGAGCAGAAGAGGGTGTTTTGAAATGGTTTGGGCATATGGAGAGGATGAGTGAGGAAAGATTGACCAAGAGGATATATGTGTCGGAGGTGGAGGGAACGAGGAGAAGAGGGAGACCAAATTTTAGGTGGAAAGATGGAGTGAAAAAGATTTTGTGTGATCGGGGCCTGAACATGCAGGAGGGTGAAAGGAGGGCAAGGAATAGAGTGAATTGGAGCGATGTGGTATACCGGGGTTGACGTGCTGTCAGTGGATTGAATCGGGGCATGTGAAGCGTCTGGGGTAAACCATGGAAAGCTGTGTAGGTATGTATATTTGCGTGTGTGGACGTATGTATATACATGTGTATGGGGGTGGGTTGGGCCATTTCTTTCGTCTGTTTCCTTGCGCTACCTCGCAAACGCGGGAGACAGCGGCAAAAAAAGAAAAAAAAATATATATATATATATATATATATATATATATATATATATATATATATATATATATATATATATATATATCTGGGGATAGGGGAGAAAGAATACTTCCCTGTGTGTCATAGAAGGTGACTAAAAGGGGTGGTAGGGGGGTTGGGTTGGAAATTCTCCCTGCCTGTTCTACTTTTCCAGAGGAATGAACAGAGACATGGGCCAAGTGAGGATTATTCCCTCTGAGGCTCAGTCATTTGTTCTTGACATTATCTCGCTAACACAGGAAATGGCAAATATGCATAAAAAAATATATAATTGTTCCTGTTAACTGAAATAATTATTAAGAAGTCTCCACCTATATAAGCCTGAACCCACACAATATAAGGAGAGGAAAGTCAGATGTCAGATCACATAATTAGTGCCCCCCTGCACTCCATGGGGATTATGAAGCCCCACCTCACTGCTACTTCTGTGTGTTTAATGACCTCAACACTTTTACCTCCCCCACTCTGTCTGAGGATGTACAGGGTTTTGGTACCAGGGAGTGTACATGAAATCAAATGTAACCATGGAAGTGGAAGTGAGTCGTAGGATGGGTGAGGGGGCAAATGTTCTGGGAGATTGAGGGATGTGTGGTCTAGGAAGGCAAAATGGGTATGTTTGAAGGTATATTAGTCACAGCAATGTTATGTGGATATGAGGCATAGTTGATAGATGAGGATATTTGGAGATTGGACATGTTGGAAATTAAATGTTTAAGTAAGGGAGATGAGGATATTTGGAGAGTGGACATGTTGGAAATTAAATGTTTATGTAAGGGTGCGCTGAAGCACTGAAATGGTTTGGGTATACAGAGAGAATGAGTATTTTGAAGGATCGTTGAAAGTGTTGGATGGCAGGGTGGCAAATGTTGGGTGTTTGGATTGGGGAGGTGTTTGAAGTGAAAGAGTTTTGGCAAGTGGATTGATGAAAAGATGAAGGGTGGTATGGCAACTGGAGAGGATGGGATTGCTGTAGAATTTCTCAAGTAAGGGATGTATTGTTAATTGGATAGTTGGGAAGTCTGGTGTGTTTATTTATGGATTACAGAATATTTTGTATTCTGAGGAAACATCACAAACCTGTTTTTTCACTTTATTGATTAATGACAAAATCACTTATTGATTTTTTCTGGGTGCATTAGGATTTTAGTGCATGTGAATGAGATAAGGTTGTAATAAAAGTTTTAAATTATGTAGTTATCATGGGATATATTTAATTTTTCTCTTTCAGTATGACGAGTTCCCGCCTTCAGACTTCCCGTGTAGTGATACTATTAATGGTGGGAGTGAGTGCAGTGGTAATGCTTATGTACCTACATCTGGCAAAGGAAGTTTGTTACCTTCGCAACTATATCCATTCTCATCGTAAGTTAACAGCACATAAGGTTATTTTGATCAGTTTGGGCATTTTTGGTAATTTTGATTTTGATTATAGAGATGCGTCTCCTATCTTTATCATGGCAGGTGATATTTTACATAGATATTATGAGATTTGTAATCCTTAGTATTAATCTTTCAGAATCAGATAAAATTTGTGTGATCTTCAAATCATTAGATTTCATGGAAGTTCACTGCTTTATAGATTAAGATGGCTTTTTTGTGGAGAAAATGAATGGTTTAAAAAGAAAATAATGTTTATTAAGAAAGATGTAGATTTTTTTACTGCTGATGAAAGTATTACAACATGTTAATTGAATCAAGTCATTTTGCTGATATATTTTTTTAGTACCATTATCCTCTGTTGTTAAGTTGTGCTTTTTAGTTTAGTTTTTCTTGACAAGTGGGTTTATAGTAATACACTATGACTTATCTGTTTGTCATTATTAAAAGGACTTTGGATATTAATATGGTATGTAGGGGATGGTGGAGAAATGTCAGGCATATGAAGTGGTCAAAGAAAACCTTGGAATACCGTAGCTTTTTGAGTTAAGTTGTGGATGGAATGCCCTCCTTTTGGTACATTTTGCATGACATCGAGAGATTAGATGATTGTAAGTGAGATTGTCGTTTGTTTGTTCTCTGCTCTTCCTCACAAAGCAGGAAAGGCAGTTAAGTAAAAAATAATAAATAGAAGTTCACAGCTGATCGTCACTGTGAAAAGGAAAAAGTCTGTTTTGAAGCACACATTCATATCTATACAGTAGATGGTTTTATCCCATCATTATTACCAGTAATGCTTTTGTACGTAATTGCCTTGGCCATAACAAGATAGCATTAGAATTGAACAAATAATGGCCTTGTTTGTACACACCCACTCTTCAGATGTTATTTATAGTTTACTGAAACCAGGACCTACCACCTACATTCAAGACCTATAGACTGCTTTGTGGCTCATCTTGACTGTTTCATATGCCATGGTTTAACTCTTTGACAACATATAACTCCCCCATATACAACATTGATCCCTTTAACTTTCTCCCTTGGACTCTTCTTGCCCTCATAAATGTTCAGGCCCTAATCCTGTGAAGCTTGAAAATTTTCACTGCATCTTTCCCTCTTGGTATTTCCTTTCCTTTTGTCCCCTACACTTTTTACAAGATCCTTGCTGTAAGTCTTTCTTCCTTCAGCCTTTTCATTTTTCTGAACCATTTTTAGGACACCCTGGTTAGCTCTCTGTCAGGCTGTGCTTATCACCACACCTCTTTCATACTCTCATTCTATACATGATCTAGCTGCCTCACAACTTGTTCTCAGACATTACATTTCCAGTGTGTTCACCCATTTTCCTTACCTTTGCATCCAAGGCTCATATATATAGCACCTAGCCTTCCTAGCCCTTTTATGTTTCCTCAAGACCTGTATTTCTTACTTCAAATTTTTTAAAGCAAGCAAATGGTGTACAAACCCTCTGCATCTCTTGAAGCCACGATCTTTCTCACCAGTCAGATGTTCTGTGTTTTCTCCTACTCTCTCAGTCACCACTTTCTGCTATCCCTTATGAGGTATACCCAGTAGCCTTTTACCTTTGTCATTTGAAAATTCACTTTTATCTTTATCTGGAACAAATCTTTTGGCCTTCATGATTCGGTTTTGAAATAATTTCAGATGCATATTATATTTCCAGGAAGTATCAGCAGTAGCAGCCACAGTGGCATTAGCAGTGAGAAGAAGAGCAAAGGCTTCAGTAGGAGTGCTAGTAACAGCAGTGTCCTTGACCTGGAGAGCTTAATTGTAATCTATAACAGAGTCCCAAAGACGGGATCCACCTCCTTTATTGGATTAGCGTATGATCTGTGCTCAAAGAACAAATTTAATGTTATTAATGTAAACACGACAAAGAAGAATCCAACTCTGTCCTTAACAGACCAGGTATAGTAATAAGATGTTTTGTAGATATTGGCAATACATTTTTTTGTAATCCTTTATTGATGTAAGTCCTAGATTAAGTTCTTGATATTTTGTAAGTAAATGGTAATGCTTTATACTTTAGAGGTAAAACATTAACAGATCGTGTGACTTTTTATGGATTTGTATACAGATCATGTGACTTTGCATTGTTTTGTAATTGATATACCTGTTATTTTTATCATTTTCAATTGCTTCTGATGTATATAAAAGCTCTTGCTAAATCCTCATATGAACCTCTGTTGGCATTTTCTTACAGTTGAATTTTTGAAGTAAGCTTTCATTTACCTTCTTTTCTTTCCATAGTACATTAAGTGTAACTTTACATCAGGCTTTTTACTATATTCATTTATGTCTTATGTTTATTTGGTCTTTGTGTTTTGGATTTTACTACTAGACTTCCCTGGGATCATAAGACATGTTATGTATTAGACTGCTCTGCTCATCATGTGATGTGTGATTGGATCATGCCATCATTTGAAATTCCAGTAGCTGGTTGCTTCCACCAGTTACCCATAGATGTCACTAGCAGCTTACTGCTACACCTGGAAAAAGTCACGCATCTTTAACCCATAGATTCTCATGGGAGGTGCATTTGTGACAATTTAGTGTGGTGACTTGTATGTGCCCACTGTCGTAAACTACTTATGATACACAGTGTGTTCGATAAAGAGGAAAGCTTGTATGCATTAAGATTTGTTATTGCTGTATATGATAGGAAGAGAAATACATGTTTGCAGATGAAAGAGGTAGAATTAGAAAATTTCTCGGCATTTTTGACAACAAAAAATTGTAATCCTGTACTGTAGTGCTCAGTGGGATGCAGTAGAATCCTAAGAATTTTGTTTTGGTTATAGCTTTACACTGGCTAACATGAATTCAGTTTCATTTATATAAACTGTGGAATTGTGAACCATTTAGATGGCAATCATTTCACACTACGCAATTACAGTCAGTTATAAAGTAATCATTCAAACAGTTGCTATTCTTTCACTCATTTTTTTTCATGGCAGTAGTATTCTAAGATGAATTTGGTGTCTGCAAATGGACTATCATTATCACTTTGTAACTTGTTACCACATTTAATGGAATCTGATTCATCTGATATTGCTCAAGCAATAAAATTTATCAGCTACATTTCAAAATCTCTTCAGATGCGATTGGTATACAATGTGTTGCTATTCTTTCACTCATTTTTTTCATGGCAGTAGTATTCTAAGATGAATTTGGTGTCTGCAAATGTACTTTCATTATCACTTCGTAACTTGTTACCACATTTAATGGAATCTGGTTCATCTGATATTGCTCAAGCAATACAATTTATCAGCTACATTTCAAAATCTCTTCAGATGCGATTGGTATACAATGTGTCCAACTGGGAAGAGAAGAAACCAGGAATATATCATGGGCACCTTGCATACTTGGATTTCAACAGGTGAGGTGGCTTTTTGTTTGAACTGAATTTTACTGTCATTTACATTTCTTCGGAGAGAAGATAGCTCTCATTTTGACAGTTTCCGAGTTACTGAAAGTATAAAGCAGTGACATCTGTCTTTCTGTAACACAGGTTTGGTGTCAATGTGCAACCACTGTACATCAACATAATTAGGAATCCCCTAGAACGCCTTGTCTCTCACTATTATTTCATCCGATATGGTGATGATCTTAAGCAGCAGCGTGTGTACAAGAAGATGGGTGACAAGATGGTAAGATGCTTATTGACATTTTTTGACTATGTTAGTTACAATTTTTAGATTTGAGGTGACACTCTGTTCATTCTTAGTCATTTACAGCAAAGCAAATGCAGTAAACTCACTGACATTAGGTTTAATTTAGGTTGCTATTAGTTGCCAAAATGAAAATTTTGTTATTGACACTGAATTCAGAATGGACAGTGATATCTCCTCATATATGATGTTTGGGAATATAGTGAACATGGAAGAGAGAAGATGGGATGGAAAGAGAATGATGATTGTGGAGGAATGTGGTATTTGAATATCAATATGATTAAGAGGAATCTGACAGAAGGTCATTGGTAAATGGTGTGAACTCATATATCAGGCATTACTGAAAGTATTATGTATAGTCCTCTGTAAGAGTACAGCATGGACACAGTGGCTCATAACCTATCTTGATCAGAGGCATCCTAAACACCTTGCATTCCACTGTAAGGTTGAAAAGACTTTTGATGTGTAGGTCAAGCACAGACTGTTATCCAAATTGTAGAATTTGTCTGCCTGGGCATCTAGTAATTTTTACTATAACACCATATGAAAGCTAGCAGTGTATCGTCAGAGAACAGTTAACAAAGTCGAGGGATGTCTTATAAAACTTTGAATTTTATTTTCTCTACCATCCTACAGAACAGATGCTGCCTTTGTCCAGTCATTGAATTTTATTTTTTCTGCCATCATACTTAACAGATGCTGCCTTTGTCCAGTCATCCCGCACACAACCAGTTTTCTTTGTTGTTTTACTCTCTCTCCTAATCTAGGTAACATCACTTTCACTCCAAATCTTCATCACTCCTTCCATAGCCCTGCTTTTCAATTTTTCTTAAGTGTATTACTGCTCTCTTCACCTCCTCAGTAAATAATTGTATCCTATGCTGCACTCTCTTGACCTCTAATCCTATTATACTTGTATTCTCAATTCATATAGTATCGTCCTAATTGTGTTCATTGATTTTTAAGGACAGAGTTAGGGAAAGCAAGCAAGATATGAGGGGGATAATAAAAAGACTTAGAAACTGATTTTCATATTAAGGAAAGTAGGCTAAATTTTGCATTATAAATTTTTTTTAAGGAGATGCTGATTTACAGTCTCTTTAAGTGGGAACATGAAGATAAGTTAGTGACAAATGGATAATTTAGTTCCCACAAATGCTGTTTGCCTATATGTATATGATCTGGTCTTTGTAAATGAGAATGGAGTTTACTGTAAGATTTTCTAGAAAATTTCATATACTTTTTTGTATGCGTGGAAGGGTGTTTTAGAAGGCCTAGAATCCTGATTTGTTTACCTTCAGTTCATAACCATTAAAAGCAGCTTTTTTTTCATTAACATTTGATGGGATCTGGGATTTAGGCATGAAAATCTGTGAACTAATAGGAGTCTCTGTGAGAGTTAGGACATTTTTAATGTGGTATACATTAGCAGATCCCCAGTAGGGGACTAGAGAGGCCTGAAGTTCAGTTCCTGATGGAGGTAAGAGGACTGAAAGGATTAAAGGCTCATAACCTCATAGTCTTGCTTCCCTTCCCGTTTCTACGTATGAGACCTTCTTACTGCTAAATTGCCTTTAGTTTCCACCCGAGAGGAGCCATTGGCTGGGGGGGAAAAGTTAGTGTTGTGTATAGTTTTAGAAGTCCCAGGATCCTGGCTTTGAGCTTGTGTATCTTCCTCCTAGAACCTTGTATGTCTTAAGAACTCAGGGAAAAAAGATGCTTTTCTCCCAGATTAGAAAAACAAAGTATAAGGGTTTGTGATGGTGAAGGGAGTTGAATCTTTATGGATACACATTATTTTGAGGGTAAGATGGTGTTTTAATCCCCTGCTATGCAAGTGCTTTTTCACAATTTGGCATTAACATAAATGTGCCTCAATCCTTGCAATCTTGAGCCATCTTGAATGAAAGTAATAATGTGGAGTGTAAGAAAAAGAATGAATGGATTAATTAGAGCTCATTAGATGTTTTGAGACCTGACTCTTAAAGATGGAAAGGTTATAGGAAGAGGGAAAGACAAATGAAGGAAGAGAATTCCACAGCTTTGCTGTTCAAGAAAAGAAGGACACATGATAATGGTCACTCCATATGCGACTGGTTTCTTCTTAGAAAATTGAAAGTGTGGAAAGTAGGAGTTAGTTGTGTGCCATGAATCCTATCCTTAGCGGCTGGGATATAATCAGACAACTCTTGAGAGCAGGTGCTATTTTTAGGGCTCTGCCTATAATATGGAAATGTTTTTAATCCTTAAGAACCTATTTTTTGTCAATTACTGTATTATAGTAATGACATTATATTTAGTTTTGAAATTTATGTATTTTAGGGTCTGGTTAGCTTTAGTTAACTAATTAGGTAATTTTCATGCTTGAGAGAAATTTTGTGAACTTTTGTTTATCCATGTAATAAGTATTTTTACAGGAACTCGTTTTGTTGTATCACAGTACATCTTACATGAAATTACTTTGAAATTTTCAGACATTAGATGAGTGTGTAGCCCTCCAGCATCCTGATTGCTCAACTACCCATCTCTGGATGCAAATACCATTCTTTTGTGGTCATTATGCTGAGTGTTGGTAAGTGCTGTAAAACATCAAGCTTGACATTATCACATGATTTCTTTAGAGGTTGATTAGGTAAAACATATGGGCAAATTATGGCAGGAAATATTTTTGCTTGGTTTAGTTGCATGTGGAACCATTGCTGTAGGGTATATATAGGAGTATATATATCTGTAGGGTATATATAGGAGTATATATATCTTGTAGAAAATGATTCTTCTTATGTCCTCAATTTTTTTCCATTCATAGTATTATTTGCTCTTCAAATTGTCTCTCATTCCCATGCATTATGTGTAAGGATGGCCCATATAGCTTGAGAACAAAGTCATTCAAACAATAAATGAAGTTAAATACAGTAGCATATGCTGGATAGTTGAGAATTTGAAATATATGACCAGCTTATGTATCTCAAAGGAGTAGGAGAGTGCCGAAAGATAAGCATCTTGCAAGTGCTTTCAAGACTACTGTATAGTGCAAGTACAAGGATATTGGTGTGTAAAGTGCTGTCTGGTGTATGGTAGTCTACTTTTATTCATGCCAGTGAGGTGCATGCCTTAAATAGTAGGATTGGCCTGTAGAGTGCATGTGGATAAAGTGCATTTTTTGAGTCTGGGAAATTGAATGGTTTGAGGAATGACACTGAACGAAGCAATGCAATTTGTTGGAATAGTTAGTAAAATTAAGGACTATGCGAAGATGAAATATGATTTGGAAATAACTACTGTGGATGCATGATGAAATTACATTTTATTAAGACAAGAGGGAGCTAAGTAAAGGTAGTAGGCATATAATCAGATGATGAAAAGGTAGTTGGAGCTTTGAATAAATAGTTAAGAGAAAGAAAGCTACTTTACATTTTAGAGGTGACTGTTAAAGTATATGCAGGTGAAGTGACAAAAAGAAGGAATATAATGCCAAGAAAAGATGCAGTGATGAAGTTAAGGGTATGATATGAAGATTAGGCAAGTTTGCTGTTTTATTTGGTAATGTATGGGGCAATGGCTTGCGGGAATGTTTGTGTAAACCTCACCATATGAGAATATGATGACGTAAAAGTTCTTTTGAGTACTTTGAATTATAACTGATTTCATTCTTAAGTTTATTATTTTATTTATTTTATTATACTTTGTCGCTGTCTCCTGCGTTAGCGAGGTAGCGCAAGGAAACAGACGAAAGAATGCCCCAATCCACCCACATACACATATTTATACATAAACACCCACACATGCACATATACATACCTATACATTTCATTATATACAGTACATATAAATATATACACATGGACATATTCTTACATGCTGCTTTCATCCATTCCTGTCGCCACCCCGCCACACATGAAATGGCACCCCCCTCCTCCCGCATGCGTGTGAGGTAGCGCTAGGAAAAGACAACAAAGGCCACATTCGTTCACACTTGAGTCTCTAGCTGTCATGTGTAATTCACCGAAACAACAGCTCACTGTCCACATCCAGGCCCCACAGTGCCCTCCATGGTTTATCCCAGATGCCTCACATGCCCCGTTTCAATCCATCAACAGCACGTCAACCCCGGTATACCACATTGTTCCACTTCACTCCACTACCCGCACGCCCCCCCACCATTGTGCATGTTCAGGCCATGATCACTCAAAATCCTTTTTTTTATTACTGTACTTATATCAGCTTTGTACTATAAAAGTATTTTGTCTGTTGAATCAAAACATTTACCTCTTTTTGTTTCTTGTCCTGTGTAAGTGATGGCATAGATTTGAATGCTAAAATACTCTTCATGAAATATGATTTGCAGAGGAATGTGTAATTTCCCTTTGAAGTAAAATTGATTTTAAGTTTAAGACCTTATTTTTTGGCCGTAGTGTTTCATTTACCCTTTTTGTATCAAATTTTTAGATGTTCCCTTTTAGTGTTATATGATTTGTAAGATGGTTCTGTTTCTTTGATCTGTTACTAAGCTAACTGATTTATGTCTTAGGGTTCCAGGCTCAAGTTGGGCCCTCGAACTAGCAAAACATAATTTGGTGCATAATTACTTCCTGGTTGGAGTAACTGAAGAACTAGAAGATTTTGTGGCCATGCTGGAGTATGCTCTCCCGCGGCTGTTTAAAGGTGCTTTGGATCTTTATGTCTCAGGTAAGGACATACCTTTTAAGCAAAGCTGCCAAAGCTGTCCCTGTGTACTTCTGTTTATCTGATGTTTGTCTCTGTCTGTCTACTTATTAGTTCCCAGTTGCTGTTGGGTTGAAGGAGTTAAAGCTTGAGATGATTTTATGCAATTTAAGCTGAGGGTCTCATTCCACCTTTTTAACAGGAATTTAGATGTGTTTAAAGTTTTTCTCATTCATGTATTCTTTGTGGATAGTGTAGGGCTCTTGTAGCTTTTAAAACTTTAGAAATGAATTAAACTGCTGTATTCAGGCTGTTTCTTACAAATGATTATCTGTATGTCTTAACTGCTATATTCCAAATATAGAATGGAGTAGCATTCACAGAATCTTACCCCCACAGAGACCATCTCTGCTCTTTAGAGTCAATGGCCTAGTTATCTACTTTTAAAAATTTGTTTAAGGAATGTACATATTTATTGTTTGTTAGATAAGGGAAGCAAGCACCAACAGGTTTCACTTTAAGAAATGAGAGTACCATGGAAAAGAATGGGGAGTGCTTCAAGTATATACAAGGGAAACATGTAAGTATAAGACCAAGGAGATTTTAAGAAAAATAGAAAACTAGTTAGGCATCAATAGACACAAGACTGAGAACCATGGAATATTTTCTGCATAATGAAGTTTTCTCCTCTGGAGTGTCTGTAAAAAATCAGTTTTTATTATCTTTTTGGATAGGTTACTTTTAAAAGGCATGTGCACTAGCTCCCCTCCCATATTGATGCTTCTTGTGTTGGCTAGGTTTCTGTTTGTGCTAAGCTTAACTAAGCTGTAAAGCAGTATCCTGGCTTTGATTAGCACATGATACTTGGTTTGAGTGAAGGATGAAAGCTTGGCTATAACTGCATGGCTTACATGGGATGGTTGTTTGAAAGTGGTATTAAATGAGTTTTAGGCTTCTTTAAATTTGTTGTGTTATGGTGATACAGCGTTCTGCTAGGGTAAAAGTTTCTCTTTTTAGCCTATCAATTCAGAGTAGAGAACATTGTTTTGAACATGTTATCAAATTGTATTATGTATAATATTCACAATATGTTTTTATTACAGGTTCAAAATCTCATATAAGAAAAACAACTAAGAAGATATTGCCTTCTGATGAAACTATTGCAAAACTTCAGAGTACAAAGGTAAAATAGAATCCTTTTGGTTTTAGTTCCATAAGAATTAGTGCATATGGGTGACCAAAAGTTACTTGTCAGTAAAAGTGACAAAATGAAATCATGTTAAGTTGTATGTAGTTCACGGATGTTATGAGTAAGGGTCATTCATCTCAGTACATATCTCCATCTACTTGAAGAATCACAAACTTCTTGGCACAGAGGCTTTTGCCCATCAGTGCTTTAAGATTCACAAGTGATTGCAAATGTTGATTCCTCATTTTTTTGTTTAGTGCATTAAACTCACTTTCTTAGATTTAGAGAATGTGCCACCCATTCAGTTCTATGCTGACCAGTATAAGCTCCTGGGAGAGTATTCAAAAGATCTCGCATAGTTATTCTGTAATGGTGAGCACCCCTTATTTTGCATGAAAATGAATTTCGATGTAATTATTATGAGGCATCACAAAGGTAGCTATTAATATATACAGTACTGTCGTTAAAGTAAGGCACATTGACTCTCAGGCTTGAAAATACATCACAAATTTTAATTTGTAGCTGTTAATTTGTATTTCCAGGTGACATCTGCCTTGTAAGTGGCATGGTGTATATAGTTGTGTTTGTTTACAAGTCCATTTAGTGTAAAGTTTTCTCATCTGACTGAAACTTTTTTTTTTGAAAATCAGATAGTATTTGCTTCAATCTTTAAACAATTCATATGTAAATATGCAGTCATATGCAGTCTTCATCATCTATAAGTAAGCCTTGCAGTATGATCTATACCCTAACCAAGGTCTCCCGAGTGCCACAGAAGGCAACTATGAGGGATAGGAGTGATGGAAATCTTTTCTTCAGTATTGTTATTTCCAAATTAAGAAATAGAGCAAGAAATCAAGTAAGGATTTTTCCTATAAGGATAAGTTGTTAGTTCCTGGCTTTACTTCTGTAAGGCAGGAAATAGTGAACAGGTATGAAAGAAAATTTTTTTTTTAGATTCACTCAGAAATGTGGAAAAAATGTGGGTAGCATCCATGTCCTTGCTATTCGGGGTTTTAGATGTAATGCCTCTGTTACAACTAGCCCAAACCATAACTAATATGCAATATTAACATTTAATTACCAAGATGCATGTCTTAAAAGTCCTAGATGTAATTGGTTATACCATCCTTTGCAGGGCAATATCCTTCTCCTGGTAAGAGCTGCATCACAAGCATATTTTCTAGTATAGCTTAGATTGGTAAGGTCATTTCTATCTATTTTCCCACCAGAATGATTTAAGCTTATAAGTTCATAAGTTCTTCACCTGTTCCATTTTCAAATGACTTATCACAAGAGGCAGCAAAGGTAGGTCTAGTGCAGCTGAACACAGTACTGTAGTGTGCTGTGTGGGAGAAGGCAAGAAACCTTTTGTCTTTAAACCTAACATGTCATGTGTTTGTCCTAACTCTGATGTATGGATGTGAAAGCCTATTTTGTGTGTGTCAAGATTGTTGGAAAACCCAGAGCTTTAGGGATAAATGAATTTGTAGAAGAAATAAAATTTCAGGGAGAGAGAGAGTGTCAGAAGGATACATGATACTAAGAAAAGTTTTGAAAAATGCATGGATGAAAGTCTCCTATAACATTAGGTTTTAGCAAGATATTGACAAATTGCTTAAAGTACAAAAGGTAGTCAATGGAAGAGATGGACAGATGCAGTAAGTGAATTGGTTAAGGCTAAAGATTTTTCAGCTGACGAAGCTGGAATAATGATTTTTGATTTTGAGCAGTTAAGTCATTTTGTGTGTGATAGTATAAATGAGGATCTACTTTGCATGCAGAGTGAAAAATTAAGAAGTGTATAGGTGTTTGTTTTATGCCCATTTTTCAGTAGAGCACACTGGACATAGCTTAAGGATGAGTGCAAGTGAACCAAGATTGTATGCATATGATCCTCACCCATGTAAATGGCAAGAGTAAAAGATGGTAGACAGAGAATGGATTTTTGGAAAATGTCATAGATTGCATTTACACAGATCTGGAATAGAGTGAATGGGTTTAGGGTGAAATCAAAGATAGTAAATATTGTGTAGTTGCATTTGTATGACCAAGATTTCAAGATCTTGGGTAATAGAATTGAATGGATTTTTGGAAATAACTGAGACGAAGTGAACAAGTAGTAGTAGAGAGGATTGTTTGAGACTAGAACAGGTTGTAGTGGAGAAAGACTAAAGCTTGATCAGCAGCAGTGATGGAGTAGGGTCATGAGACAGCAAAGATTATTAGTGTTTTAATATATATGCAATAAATGTAAGGAGATAAGGTTTTACAGTATTCACATCAGGTACCTTGACGAATAGATGATTTAGATTGAGGTGAGAGGCCAAAATGTGGATGAAAGTATAAAGGTACTCCAATTGTTAATACGTTGAAAATACGCTTCTTTTCATAACGTTTTCTTTACAGGTATGGAGGTTGGAGAACGAGTTTTACAACTTTGCCTTAGATCACTTCCATTTTATTCGTAAGAAGACCCTTATAGAAGCTGCAAATGGCGGTGGCCTTGTGGACAGAGGACAGAACTTTGTTTATGGCAAGATTAAGCCTAAGAAAAGTTAAGTAGTGTTCAAAAAATAACCTAATGAAACTGATGGTGCTATGTAGGTTAAATGAACATTTATGTAACTCTGAAATATTAAAAAGTGTTTGACTTTCTTGGGTTTATGTGCCAAGGAGGGAGTCAACACTTTCAGGTGCCCTGAAGTGCCTCATGAACTGTTTATTTACTCTCAGAAATTTCACTTTTAGCTAATGACATGGAGCATAGAGACCAATCCTAGTTCTTATGCAGATAATGAGTATTTTCTTATGATGCATGAGAAGCTAATCCCAGTTCTTATGCAGATAACTAGAGTATTTTCTTACTGATGCATGAAGTAGTTGCAGAAATTTCTGTGTACTTTTCGTTATGTCCTGTAATGTGCATGTGAATGGGAGAAGGAAAAAGATTAATTTCCTTACTTTAAATTTTTTTGTGGCTACTTCCCTCTTAATACCTCAGATAATGTGCTAGGGATTATGGTGGCCTAAGGCTGTTTTTTATCTAAAAAATAGTCTGTACTTTATTATATGTACTTTAAGGGCTTTTCTTCACATGATTTTTTCTTTTAAAAATTGTGGGAACTTGTGTAGCAGATTTTGCAGGGTTATACATGGCTCATTTTCTTGAAAATTTTCCCAAATAAGACAGGCAGCTAGCTATCATGTCTTCATTGACATTGTAATGAACAGCAAAGCAAATAAGTTGAACTAGGGGACTAACTGCAGAGAAATATTTCAGTTTACAGGTTACTAGTTATTAGTTCATTCAGAACCATACAAGGCAAGGTTTGTCTTGCTTTTGAAACCTGCTAATAGATGCCATGTAGCAGCCAAGGATATCCTTGGTTTTGAAGGTAATTTTTTTCTTGACATTGGTGATCAGCTGCACGAGCAATTTTTAGCTGCTACTCATACAGTAAATATAAAGTTATTATCGATAGGTTAGAGTTAAATGTGCTCAGCTGTAATTTTTTCGCAGCCCCTTTGTGGTTTTCTATTTTTTATGGAAAAAAAAGAATTAATGCAATTTCTGTGATTACTTCAAATCATTCTTTTGAGTTAGAATTACTTAAGGTCATTAATTCTTTATGAATGCTCAAAAATTTGCAGGTTGTTTTTGTTTACTGGTATGTTTATATCAGTTGTCCTCATACTTCTTTTGTAGTTTACTGACGTGTGTGAATATTTAAACCCTGTACGATACTGCTGCAGCTTGTATGAATATAGCTAGATGTGGTAGAAAAATAATGAATGGCTAAGACCTGCCTTGCTTGCCATCTCATTTTTTAACAGAGTCACTGGATATGCTTGTACTTTGGGCATACTTTGTCCCTATAAGGTGGTATCTCTCTCCGTAGTTACTTGATATCTTCTGAACCATCGGCACGTAGTGCACGCTAAAGATCTGATGGCACCTGCAAGTGAGATGAGACAGCTCAGCAGTTTACAGAATGAGACCACTGCAGTTATGTCATGTATCTTTGTAGTGCATATGAATGGATTAAGATTTTCTCCAAAATCCAGGCAAAAGTGACTGGTCCGATACAACTATCCTGTCTTTGCTTGTTTGAAATCTTTGAAAATATATGACACAGCCTGAAGAAGCTTAGAAACTATGTCCCTATCCACTGGTCTCGTGATAACACTCAGGAGCTGAACCTGACTCAGTCTTATATTCTAAAGAATGATTCAGAAGAAAAACAGTACTCAAGATCAAAGCTGCTGGATTCATTCATTTGTAATTACATATGTAACCCCAGGACCCCTTTTACTGGGCTTTCGTAGCTTCAAGGCTACACTACAATCAGTAGTAGGGAAATGATCAACTCCTTTGGAGTGAAAAGTTTTTTGAGATTGTACTCCTTTTGGTCTACTGACAGTGGCACAACCTTGTGGAAGATGACTTTCCAGTCATGGGGTAATCTCATGCAAGTGGAGTCCAGTAACACCAGTCAGTTGTATGTGTTTACTACCATATCCCATGACTAGAGAGGACCTTGTCCATGGATGATGTCCTCTTTCACTACCCATAGTCTTTCTTACCTTGCATTTGGTCTTTAAACTGACAGCAGAGTGTATGCTTAACTTGAAAGTTCTGTACAAGAAAGAGGCTATCTTATTATGCATTTACATGGGTGATATTCATCTGTGTAAAAATTGCATTTTATTTTGATTGAATGACATGGATACAAATTATCACATACAAGTTTCAGAGAATGTTGACCTGTTTAATTGAGTTTATTGTTAACACAATTGTTGTGTCAAATTCTCAACTTCTTGGGTTTTGGTTATGCTGTAAATCGAGTTAGAATTTTGCCGCCGAGGTGAAGATTTGCATCAGGTGGGGGTGATACATTTTGAAATGTCTAATTTCCTATGCAACATCTGTACCCCAGGACTCCAGGGGATTATTGTTTTAGGACTCAAGAGGCAGGATATAAGCATATCTGGAGTCCAGGCAAGACTATTTCTTTTATACCATAGAGGCTATGTAATTCTTAAAGAATTTTTCATAACTCAGGTAACTGAATTTCCTATAACTTCAGTCTCAGCAGTTACTGTGATTTACATAGTTTTATGGTGATTTTTGTGTTGGGCTTCTCCTTTATCTTAACTTCATAATACTGGCTGTATTTGAAAGTTATTGCTAGGGTAGACTTATGCAAACTGCTGCTCTGCTTGTGTTGCATGTTTATCTAGCCAAGAAACTATGCATTTTCCCAATGTACATTGTTCATATTATATCACCTGGTTAAAAAGCCAATTTTTATTTTGGAACTTTTTTTTATTTCTCTGTGTTGCATGGTATACACAAGGGGATTATGTCCATTGTTATCCATTCGTTGTCCATCCGCCCATTATCTGTCCATATGTATATGTAGTCTTTTTGACCATCATGGGGAGTCACATCCTGGTTTAGTGAAGATGGTTTTGACCAAGTGTGTCAGATGTAAACATGAAATTATTTCCCAGTATCTGAAGAATTGATTAGCATGACAATTCCACTTCTTTTTTTTTCATTACACCCCTATAAAAAAATTTGACCTGGAATTTCATGTGTTTCAAAACTTCAATGAAATTCCACTTCTGCCCATGGAACATAATGCAGATTATTTTAAAATATTCCAAACAGTATGTTTACCCATTCGTATTTAACTCATGATAAATGCATTATAGTGACATTTGTTTATCTAATTAGCTAAAGTTTTAATGTTGTTTGCCTTTTAAGGCTGGCTGTGTTCAGAACCTAGGATTAGTACTTGTAAACCTGGAGATGGTAGTCGTATTATGCCATTGTTTTATCTTTCATGTGTTCAGTCTTTAATGACATTCGTCATCTTTCATCTTGCTTGTATTTCAACATAACCATGTATCTAATGTCAGTTTCAAGGTCAATTATATGCAAAAAAATAGTTATTTCACTAATTTTACGATCTAAATACATTACTTAATTTTTCATGGTTTCAAAATGATAGATCTAGATTACAGATGTAAATGTCACAATATGACAGCTAATATGAGGATTATACTCACTTATTGAGATGTGGATTTTGCACAAAATACTCTGTCGGCAAGTAGGATTGGGTTAGATTGAATGTTCTTCTTTGCTAATGTTCTACTAAGCTTGGTGGACAGTCAGTCCTTTTTATATATAACTGCCCAAGTGGCAAGAATCGACACTTAACTTTTTTGAGGGGATTGAATGTGGAATTAAGATATAAATTTTGTTTGCCTCTGCAGTGTTTATTTTAGTTCTATTACCCAAGTAAGTTTATAAATTTTGTTTGCCTCTGCAGTGTTTATTTCAGTTCTATTACCCAAGTAAGTTTCATTTTAGAACAAGGGTACTAAACATCCCACACACACTCAGTTCAGCCTGTCAGTTGCCTGGTGTATGCACAGGCCAACTTAAGCCTGTGTGGAATCGGTGTAATGGCTTTTGCATGCCATTAGCCTGGTTTCTGCTAGTTTAGGCACTACTTGAAAGTTTGGACTGTACAAACAGGCTCGTTTGTGTCCATATGGTAGTTTTGCGAGTCATGTTTAGTGCAGGGATTGTTTTCAGAGGAGAAGGTTGTTGCAAAGTCAGAGTGAATAGTGCGTGGGGAAGCCCAGTGTGCAGTTTAGAATGGCACATTTCAACTGACAGGGCAAATTGAACATGTGTGTGGGCTTTTAGAATGATATTACATTTACAAATCAAGTATAATTTGTGAACGGCACTGAAAGGATTTTTTTTTGGATGCTAAAAAGGCAAGATTGAATAATTAGCTGAATGCAAATTTACAATTTTGATGGCTGTGTACTGGGATGCGGTATGATTTTAACGCATATGTTGCAGAGGAATATTTTGGAATTTCTGTCATCTCCTGGCCATTTGCAGAATGCTCAAGTTCTAAAGATTTGTTTGTAGCAATAGACATTATATATTCCTATACCATGTTGGATAATCAAATAAAGAGTTTTAGTAGCCAATTTGGACTATATAGTCATTGGAGAACAGATTTTTCTATTAATATTTACAAGACTGATAATTTTAAGTATTTTTTGTATATGTTTATATCTCTAATGCCCGTTCCCTCTGGGAATTCCCATCGAAGGGATTGCCACGGCCAAAGAGTTTATGCTTATCCTTGTCCTTCCATGCTTCCCTTGCATACACCATTCCATGCATTCTTTCACCATTTCTCTCCCTCCAGTCCTCTTCTACTCTGTTTCTCGCACCAACTCTTTTACTAGTACTATCATTCACTTTACTTGTCAACTCTCTGTCTTGCATTCTTTCCATATGCCGAAACCATCTCAAAGTATTTTGCTTCATGTTCTAAATTCATTCCCTTTGCACTTCATGCCATACCACATTTCTTGTACACTTGCTCGTTTCCTTCATTCCATCTAGTCATACCACATGCTTCTCTCAAATAGCTCATTTTCACAGCTTAGATTCTTGACCTCTGTAACTCATTCCATATCCAAGTTTCAGCTTCATAGGTCAGGAGGACTATGTTCTCTCTTAATCCTTTCATCACTTTCACACTTACACCTCTACCAGTCATTATTTTTTAAGGAACCCAATGACTTCCATCCTGTACTGCCTTGTCCCCTATCTCTCCTTCCATCTTGCCAAACATTCCCAAGATAGCTCCCACATACTCAAATTCTGTCACCTCCTCCAGTCTTTCCAAGTCCATATGTAATAAAGGCTAGCACATTTTATTCTCACACTCTGTAGAGCTTTGCAAAATCAGACATGTTACTTTACTTTTACTCATATTTACCTTCAATTGCCTATGCTTGCACGCCTAATAAAACACATCTCCTGCAACTCCACTCTCAGCAAACAACACAGCTGTTTTCCAATAGGTTATTGTAATAAGTGTATAGCGTCAGCTTTTAATTATTAGTATTCATTCATCTTACTCTAGTAGAAAGTATATGTGAAAAGTAAACTGAAAAGATGTCCAGTTTTAATATGATGGCTCATTTTGCATGTGTGAATAAGTGTAGAATTCTCATAGCTTTTTGACTTTTTTGGAGTAATTGGCTGTGGACAAATATGACTGCATTTGTAGATAAGTATCTTTTACTTGGTATAATTATTTTTATAAATATAGGGTACATTTGTTTTGTCTTGGGCTAAGTTTCTCTCTCATTGTCATTACAAATGCTAGAAAAAAATCTTTAAAGTTCTGTGTTGATTGGTCATTAGATAAGAATTAAGCAATGGTAAATACTTTGAGAAAACTTGAGATATTGTTTTTTTTCCTGAAGACTGCAGAAACTCAACTTTGAAGTTTTGTACCCCTGACCAGGACAGTTTTGCATTTCCTGAGGGATCTTGGTATCTTGTTGGACTATGGACATTACTGGATTCTGCCCAAATGGTGTTACACCACAAGTGAAAAGTTTCCTTTGGCAAGGTTGCATCTTAGTGAACAAAAAGGATCAAAGTCTCGTAGAGGAACTGTCCACTCCAAATAACTCAAATCATTTTCTTGCTCCTGAATGAAGCAAATCCTTGAAGCTGCAAGAGCTTCATAAAAGGGTTCCTTATTTTTTATTTCAAAATTTTAGTGTATGATAAATGTAGACAGTTGGCAGGCAGCTGACGACCAGGGAGGTATATTACCAGTACTACCCATGTTGGTATCAGGAGGGTTAGTGACATCTGCCTAGTGACAGCACTTTAGTGGTTTTCAAGTTGCACTCCTCTGACCCAGGTAGCTGTCTATTCTTTCTGACTCACTAACATGTGGATTACTGACATTCTGTCCACAAACATACAATCTCTCCTTATCATATGTAGCACTTGACAACCCTCACTCATGCAGCTAATTCTTCATGACTAGATTTTCCTGTGGTGAGGACTATGCGCTCACCCTGTCTTTTGGCAAAATGGTAAGGGCAGTTGACAGAAGTAGTAGGTAGGAGCATTAGATTGTAGTAGTCATAAGGAATATTAGGTAGGAGCATTAGATGGTAGTAGCCATTAGGAATATTGGGTAGTAGCTAGTAAGTAGCAGGTAGGAGCATTAGATTGTAGTAGTCATTGGGAATATTAGGTAGGAGCATTAGATAGTAGTAGTCATTAGGAATATTAGATAGAAGCCTCTGCAAACACTGCACTAGACTTGCCTTCTGCCAGTAGCCTGCTAAGGTTGAGGCACTAAAGACAAAGAAATGACACTGGAGTTCTTTAGTTATGGAGGCTCTGTTGCCATGGCAACCCCTTTGAGGGAGTTCCAGTTGAAACAGGTGTCTCAGATATATAGATATTCCTCATTTTGTAGATCCCTAAGTATGTTTTCTATGTATTTTTCTCGAGAGTTGAGGACTTGTCTTCTTACATTCCATACATGCAAGATTTCTTTGGTAGGTGTATCACATGGTATTTGAAATAGAAAATTCCACAAGGTGAGGTATTTCACTTTATTGTTGAAGGGCGAGGCTGTTTAGGTTTCCTTCACAAGTTAGATTGCCATATCATATGTATTGAAGCAAATGGTCTTGATGATCTTTGTTTTTGAATTTAGTCAAAGGCATATCTGAAGTAGGTTTAATGTGATGACAATTTGCCAGCATAGCTTGAAGCTCATGATTTGGATACATGCTATGCACATTGGGGGTTTGTGTGGATTAAGTAAACTTTTTTCATTTCTGGTGGAACTGAAAAAGCAGTTCCTCTTTGAAGTTCTTTTTTTTACTATAGTTTGGATGCCTATTCACCAGAGATGTGTTATCCAGTTTTTTTGTGTTTTATGCCATTTTCCATGGTATGTGCAGTCACAGTTGAAGAATTGATCTTGGAAGGTAAGAGAATTCTGAGCATTCATTATTTTCTCTAGTATTTTTTAACTATGTATTTTATTGAGGGGTTCTTATAGATTGTGTGTTAGGGAATTGAGGAATCTGTACTGATGATTGGCTTTGTGGTAGTTTTTGAATTTTTTGTCAGTGCTACTAACTTCTCTCTTGATTCCTTCGAGTCTAGGTTTTTTTTTTTATGTTCCCATAGCTTTACACATGAGGCTTTTTCAAGTTAAAACCCATTTGATTTTATAATTTTGCCTAAAGCCATTTTGAGAAAGATTGTTGAACTTTTTGATGTAAGTATCTATTGTATGCTGTAAATATTTTAATATATTTTTAAATTTCTTCATCTTTTGAAGATTTGGAGATAAGCACTTTAATATTTTTGGAAAATTCTGTATGATTAATTGGAGTACTTAAGAAAAGGACACCATTGCCCACTGGCCTATGCCATGGTTATCTGCTGGTTGATATTCTAATACCACCCAGATTTCTGATGTAGTTAGATGAGGTCAGGCTACAACAATAAGTTGGCTCTTCTCATACTCTGCTTCCTCCGGGAAAAAGAATGTAAGAAAAATCATGCATTGCATAGAATTTTACTAGAATGAAGAGAAATACAAGTTGGCTGTTGTCGATTTACTATCATATGCTAGGAAAAGGAATCTATTGAGGAAGGCTGTCTTCATAGCCTAGAATGAAAGAAAATGTGTTCGTGTATATATGTATATAATTTTGTTTCTTCTGATAGGAAAATTTGTACATGAATTGTATACTGTATTTAGAAATGGATCAGACATACTGATCTTTAATTAAACTCATTTAATGTATGTAACTTTTTGTTTTCATGTGATTTTTAAGAGGAAATAGATGACTTGCAAAGTAAATGGCAACTTTAGCTATCCTTTTGGGGCTTAGATTTCAGTGTATCATTTTATCTTAATGCTCTGATGACAGCTTAGCATTTTCCATTTTAGTCTTTGGAAAGGTTTTGTTGATCTGAAGGCAACAGCTTAATGTCTGAATGAGTACCATCAGAGCCAAGAGAAAGCCAGTGACACATACTCATGCATTCAGAAACAAGTATAAAACTTCCACCCAATCATGTACCCACTGGCACATATAAGCTGGTGATGATCTCCGTGTCGGTAGAAAATCTACCAAACAAAAAGGAAAGGGAAGCTAAGGAAGTTGAAGCATGTTAGAAGGCTATTTAATGTGATGGACTTGCTAGAGTATATAATTCTAGTTAATCATGAGTCTTAAGGAAATGTTTTTTAAGAATCTTTAAAGAGTTTCACACCCGCAGAGTTTCATGAATTTGGAATGCAAGTGAGAACAATGCAGATCCCATACTATGAGGTTAAGCAAGAAATGTGATTAGAAAAGATGTAAAGAAGTACTCAAATTGCACAGGAATGATGGATGAATGGAATAGTGAAGGATGGAATAAAGTGTAAATGATTAGCCTGAAGGACTGAACTTATACATGATTATGTTTGTGGATGATGTCATGATCATGAGGAAAGCAATTGTGAGAAGTGCTTCATTTTATAAGGGTACCTCAACAAACTTCAATGTTTGTCTGACAGAAGGCTGATAAAAATTCAATGCGAGTATATGCAGAGATGTCAGGATGTGACACGGTGAAAGAACGTCTTGGTTTAGTCATCATCTGGTCAGAAATAAACCACAAATTACTTTATCACAGGGGATTTTCAAGAGTTGACAGAGTACCTAACTTTTCACTAGACATTCACTCCAGGAGATTTTTGAAGGAGACAGACTTGTCTGGTGGCAGATATTATTTTCATTTATAAGAACATAAGAAATGCCAAGCATGCTATTCACTATTTATATTATACCAAAGCTACTCTGTGCTACTAATGTTTGGTCACTGCACTTAAAGACTCAAAGATCTGACTGAGGAGACCCAGAGCTGGGCAATATAGTTTCTTAATATGAGAACCAGACGATTCCATTTCATAAACAACGTAGATTTTTTGCTTCAGAGATGTATGAACCATAATGATTCCATTGAAAAATAACCAGAAATAGTTCACTTCACTCATCAGTTATGCCACTTTTTTGTTTTATTCCAGCACTTGACCCATCAAAAATATGCACAAATAGTATAAACATCATGAGATTATTTCCTGGAGGGGGAAAACAGAAAAGCCTAGATGATATGAAAAATGAAGTTATCGTCTTTCACTTTTCTCTGGGAATGAGCCTCTTTGCACCATGTAACTCACGACAGGGGCCCATAAAAATTCATGATTATCCTCATATTCATCTGTATTGCTCCTTTCCATCAAATCTATTTCTTTTCTTCCTATGTCACCCTGTGCATATGTTTGTGGCAATCAGATGCAAAGGTGTCACTTACTGCTACAAGATATGCGCTTAAGAAAGGGTCCTGGGTCCTTCCACTATGATGTTTGATAGCTGTGAAATTTCTGGGAGTGAATTGTTAGTGTTGTCGACAAATATCTGGATAATGCTCATAGATGCCCCAGGATATTTGAAACAGTAAGAAACATTATCACATATGTATGAAAGTAGGACTTGCATCCCAAGTGTGCAACACAACCATTTTGAACTGAAAAAGGTTACATCTTAAAGAACTTTCCTGCAACTAGCCCTGGCACCATATCAAACTTCCACATGAAAACATTGGCCCAGTCATAATCCAAGCACTTCAGGCTGTTTAACAAAATCTTTAATGTCTGGAAATCTGCCAGTGTAGTACCTATCTTGAAACCCTCCAAGCCACTTCCCATTTCTCCTATCATCCCATATTACAACTGTCCTCAAAATCCAAAGTCCTGAAAAACTAATCCACAACAGAGTCAACCAAAATATCATACTCATCTACATAGTACTGCTTTACACCAAGTCACTGGATTACCAAACTGTGCATGGACTTCACAACATACTATGGATTGCTGTGAGCAACCACAACTCCCTTTATGCACAGAGCTAGTGACAGTAGTTATTAATAAAGCAATTGACAATGGCCACTGAAATGTCCACACACACAAGATATTTGAGCCCACTCTTGACAAAAATGACAAAATATGATTAACTACATAAATGCCTGCCAAGCCAGTCAGTCAGTCCCTCCAAAGTCTGCAGTGTGGTACCCTAAGGAGTACTTTCTCCAGCATACCAAGAACTGATCAAAGAGACAGGGTAAACTCCAATTCAGCCTGAATGACCAGAAAAAAATACTAATTTGCCATTAAAAAACAATACTTTAAAGAAACAAAAGTTCATGGGAAACAATGAAAATCATCTGGAATTAGTGAAAATGAAGTAGGAATGTGAAAAGGTATAAAAGCAAAGTTAAAAATAGTCTCAAGGAATTTTTTCAAATTGCAAGACGAAGGAAGTAAAGATACATTATGAGCACTAATAACTGGACATGAGGGCGTAAATGAGGTTGAAAGGGAAATATCCATCCCTCTAAATACAGGAAATTGAGAGTAATGATGTGCTAAAATACGAGAACCACATTAAGCCAAACAGATCAACTGGTTATGATAACCATGTCCCAAGATTCTTGAGGAAGGTTAGATAGTAAATCACATTTCCCATGTCAAAATATTTAACAAAAAACTATTGAAATGTAAGCTACGTAGAGAATGGAAACTAGCAAATGACACCCATATAAAAGAATGATTAGAAATATGCCTTAAATTACTGGTCATTAGGCATCATGTCAGTTTTAGGTTAAATGCTGGAAAAAGTAGCGAAACAAATCTCTAAAACTAGTCCTCATAACCTAGCCTGAAATTCTTGATGGAGCTCACGTGGTAACTGATATTCACCACAACTGAAATGTTAAACAAATCACTAACATAATGTAAGGTACCTAAAAGCTGGAAATTGGCAAATGTCAACCATACCTATAAAGAGAGGCAATAAGAACAGTGCCTTAGAGTACTACCCAGTTAGCCTCATATCAACTTTAGCTTAAATGACTGAAAATACAAGATAACTAAAATTTCCATTATTTCATGAAATGATATCTGATAATTATATAGCTTCTACAAATTTACTAGAATTTTTCAATTTCATCTATTACAACTGGGAATCTGAAATTTCATCATGTAATATGGTATACCTAGAGTTTCAAAAGATAGTAAGTAAAGTACCATATATGAGACTAGATTAGGAGATGAATTGTGTATATAGATTAGTGCTTAGCACACTGACAGAAAGTAGCATGTAGTTTTAAATGGTGAAGCCTCAGACTAGCAGAAAGTGACGAACAATGTGTTGGTTCTTAGCTTTATTCTTCTTTTTTTCTTCATACTTGTTCACAGTTTCCCACATTAGCATAACAGTGCCTGGAGCAGAGGAAGAAAAGGCCTCATTAATTCACATCCATTCTCTAGCTGTCATGTGAAATGCACCTAAACCCCAACCCCCATCCACAACCAGGCCCCACAGATCTTTCTGTGGTTCCATTGTCTGTTTCATATGTCCCTGGAACTTTAATTACAAAACATGAAATATGTCTGACTTTTTTTTAACACTGGGAAGACCACACCATGAATATGAAGTCCAGTTCTGGTCTCTAAAACTATTAAAAGAAAGAGGAAAAACTGGAACAAGTACAGAGATGGGTAAGAACAATGAGAAATATGTCACACAAAGTAAGGCTATGATTACAAATTATTTTTTCTCTTAAGAAGCATATACTTTAAGATTTTGAATAAGTTTGATGCAGATCGTAGTATTTTATCTGAAAAAAAAAAAGATATGACACAAGGAAACCTTATTTTATGTAGTAATAATTGTATTTCTTTTGCAGAGACTGTGTGTCATGTGTAACACCTATAAAGCAATAAAACCAACTCTAAATACAGATTTAATGGCCACATCCACTGTGTGATTAGTGAAACTCATTGTAACACACATCAGACTGCAACAAATATGTGGCACTTGTTTCTAAGTCCCAGGGATACTCTCTCAAGTAACTGTTGAGAAATTTTTTGGTAGCCACATGGTAAATCTAAATTTTGCAGTCAACAGATATAAATATTTGCTCAAAATACATCCAAATTTTACATCAAAAGGTTTATGGACCCCTGAATATTATTACTCTGCATAATTACAGGGATGCCTAGATGAACAATCAAGATATGTTCATATGTTCTTGGAGAAAGAACTTTCAACGAATGAGTAGTTAACATATATGGGGAAAACCATGGAAAGGTTTGTGATGCCTGGTTGCTATGGTTTTGGTGCAGTGCAAAACAGGTAAGTAATGGATGCGAATGACGAGGCTTCTTCTTCATCTGCTCCTGATGCTATCTTGCTAGTATGAGAAACAGCAAACTGTTATAAAAAAATGAAAAATATAATAATGATTAGTCCCCTATCCTTGGGAATATGGGAGAAAGAATACTGCCCACATATCTCTTGCATATCACAGAAGGCAAATAAGAAGGGAAGGACCAAGCTGTTGGAAATCCTTACCACTTGTGTAACTTTCCAAAAGACATAAGAAAGGAAGATTCTAAGCGAGGATATTTTTCACTTAAGGATGTCATCTGTTCTGGATGACACTTTGCCCACACATGAAACACTGAACATGTACGAAAAAATTTATTTATTTATTATACTTGACTGTCATTTCCCACATCAGTGAGGTAGTGCTAGGAAACAGACAAAGAATGACCCATCCACTCATTTTTTATTTCCATACACGTTTGCCATTTCCCACATCAGCGAGGTAGCGTTAAGAACAGAAGACTGAGCCTTAGAGGGAATATCCTCACTTGGCCCCCCTTCTCTACTCAATATACTGAAGACCATCCACTCACATGACATATATATATATATATATATATACATAAATGCTCTTACACATACATACATACATATACATTACATATACACATAAAGATACATACACAGACATATACATATATACACTTGTACATATTCATACTTGCGTACCTTCATCAATTCCTGGCGCTACCCCGCCCCACAGGAAACAACATTGCTACCCCCAGCTTCAGTGTGGTAGCGCCAAGAAAACAGACAAAAAAGACCACATTCATTCACACTTAGTCTCTAGCTGTCATGTGATTGACTGGAAACCACAGCTCCCTATCCACATCCAGGTCCCACAGACCTTTCCTTGTTTTACCCCAGACGTTTCACTTACCCTGGTTCAGTCCACTGACAGCACATCGACCACAGTATACCACATTGTTCCAATTCACTATTCCTTGCACGCCTTTCACCCTCCTGTATGTTCAGGCCCTGATCACTCAAAATCTTTTTCACTCCATCCTTCCTCCTCCAATTTGGTCTCTTGCTTCTTGTTCTCTTCATCAGTGCCACATATTTCCTCTTTGTCAACCTTTCCACACTCATTCAACAAACAGAATATATGTGTTAGAGGTGGAGGGAACAAGGAGAAGCGGGAAACCAAATTGGAGGTGGAAGATGGAGTAAAAAAGATTTTGAGCAATCGGGGTGAGAAGTAGGCAAGGAACAATGTGGTATACCTACAGGTTTTAGACTGTACATCACATGGGAGTAGGATAAGGCTGGCTCCAGTGGATCAACAAAGTCCTTGATGATATTTAAATTCCTCTAGCTACAGCCTTGTGGGAGATGACTTCTTGCATGTGATGTTACTACTTACATCCAAAGTTCATCAACAATAAGATTTTTCTTTGAATTTGTATTTGCTTTTCACTTTTGTAAAGCAGTCTCAGGAATAGCTAAGCCTTGGGGGTAAAAATCCTCATTTAGTTACTTTCTCTGTTCTTTCTGGAAAGTAATAATACGGGGGGGGGGGAATTTTCAGCCTCTCGGCTCCTGCCATTCTTAGTCACTTTCTACAACATGTATGAGTTACACGGGTAATAATCTTTCTCCTCTATCACCAGGGATAACTCAAATAATAATAATAATGATAACAATAATGATGATAATGAAATGATAATAATAATAATAATAATAATAATAATAATAATAATAATAATAATAATAACAATGTGGTTTCGGTGCATTCACGTGACAGTTAAGAGACTAAGTGTGAACAAATGTGGCCTCTGTTGTCTTTTCCTAGCGCTACCTAGTGCACGCAGGGGGGAGGGGGGAGCCATTTCATGTGTGGTGGGTTGGCAATGGGAATGGATGAAGGCAGCAAGTATGAATAGGTACATGTGTATGTTTGTATATGTATGTATACGTTGAAATGTATAGGTATGTGTATGTGGGTGGGTTGGGCCATTCTTTCGTCTGTTTCCTTGTGCTACCTTGCTAAAGCAAGAGACAGCAACACAGTATAATAAATAAATATAATCAATAACAGTAACAATAATGATAATACTGATGCTACTACTACTATTACTGCTACTACTAACAATGATTATAATTCAATTTTTGTTGATGCTGCCACACTAAGGTGGGAGAGACCAATGGGTATGGAAAAATATTACTATACAACACCAAAACCCCTTTCAAGAGCTCTTGCATCTCTGAGGCTGCACTCCTAGTAGGACTGGGAAATGCTGGACTCTTTTGGAGTGAGGAAGTCCTTGATGAGACTGTATTCTTTTTGTCCATATAGCCTTGCCGAAGGCAACTTCTTGCTTGTGGTATTATCGTTATGCAATCCAAGACTCCTTTTATGTGGCTCATACTTGATGCAAGAGCAGGGAGATGTTAGATTCCTTTCGAGCAAGAAGGTCCTAGATGAGACCACTTTTTACCATCAATGACAAGAATACAACTTTACCACTCTTACAAGTGGAAATACATATTAATGAAGCATTTGACTCTGTCCCCCAGCACCACAAAGACTTCATCTCCAAAATCCTAAACTCTGCAAAGGGGTGCACAAGGGGGTAGTCCTCACTCTCTACCCCATTTCAGTCTATTCATGCATGATCTCCAATCACCTCCAGCAGATTGAGATATGAAAGTCCATTCATGAGTAGAGTACCTCTGAATTATGTTACAACACCATCATACTGCTCAATCAAAAATATACATGCAACATTATGTAACACAGAACACAATCATGAAAAACATCATGTACAATGACTGTGTCCTAACAGAAATCTGCTGTCACCCTCTTAACCTCAGACAGACATGAATTCACTTTACATCATTCCATAACCCTGATTAGTAAGCTGCTTATATTCAACAGGACCCCATCCATGTTGGGCATCACATACAACACACACACATTTCCTCCCAACCCTACACACATCTATGTGTCTAGTATATGTTAAGTGTACTGTATGTGTGCAAATGAAGCCAATCTTCAGTTTCTGCTGCTACCTCACCGAAGTGGGAAAATATTACAAAGAGTGAGATGAATATAATATGATTTAGGAATTTTATTTTCTAGCAAGAGAATATCATTTAGATGCTTTTCCTGCATTTTCAACAGGGCGGAGTCGTGCAGGACATCTGCGCGAGCGAAGAACAGCGCAGCAACATCGTGCTGAGCCGAGGCATCAGTGAATAGATATCCGAACCACTTTATTATTACGATGCTTGCTTCCAATTAAATTAGTAATCACATAGGGTAATGAATGCCTTATCTAGATGAACTTTTATATTCATGGACATGGTTATGTTGGTGCTATGATCAAGGATGTTCAGTGCAAGTGTGCGCCATTAGAAGTAGTACTTACTTGGTATTTATTATACTAAGCATCATTCATAAACTGTTTGTGGATTCATTGATGCCATTATTGCATTAATACGAGAGAAAAAAGTACAAGCAAAAGTCTACCAGTGTGCAGAAATTTTTTTTTCATTTTTCAATTTTCATACCTTCATGAAAATTCCCACATAATGTACATGTCTAGTTTAAGAACAGTCTGACATATGTGTCTCACTTCAGCTTTATTTGGTTACCTCATTTACTGGGTTCTTAACCATGCTTTCCTCCAAAGTACAGAAACTGTGCATTGTAACTCAGAATATCATGTATGGTTCATCCACATATGGATTTAGTCTCAAAAATTTACCGATATATAGTGCGATATCAATGGAATCATGTTTCCTGAATTTCATTTACATATATAAATAAGATTATATGAAGTACTTCAGATGGAGGAATGCATTTTGTTGAAAGCAAATATCAATGCCTTTCAAGAGATTAATGAAAATCAGTTGTTACAATTTTAGAGGCTGTATAAACGTATTGCCTTTTTCTGTTGTGATGTATCCAGTAAAACAAGTTATTACTCTTATCCTTATTTTACAGACAACTGTCAAAGATTTTTGGATTTTAAAACATGCATACGTAAATTGCCACATGTATATTGAAAAAACAAATTTACAAATCCAAGTAGATTTTATCATGATTAATTCAAAGTAATTTTAGATACTTTTTGATTTAATAAAATATCAAAGAAAACCCCTCACCAAGGGAAGACACATTCTTGCTAACTTTTTGAATTTATGTCAGATAATACTCATATGTATATCAAGTAAAAATGCATTTCAAAGAAATGGATGTTTTTATGAAATTATACTTATATTTAGGGCTTCTGCAGTGCTCAGGCAGCTGGCTGCTTCCACAAGCTAGGATCACAAGTTGAAAGTGTGGTGATGTATGTTTGTATAAGTGCAGAGAGACCCCTTCATGAAAGAGTCCTAGAACTGTGTGATTTATATATTTTTTTTTCATGATTGCTCTTTCCTTTGTTAGGGAGGTAGCACCCGGAACAGACAAAGAAAGGGTGCATTCACTCACATTCACTTTCTAGATGTCACATTCACTCTATAGATGTCATGTGTAATGCACCAAAACCATATATATAATGCTGCCTCCCTAATGCAGAAAAATGGTGGATGGGTATGAAAAAATATTAGCATCAGGAATAGAAAAAGTAACAGCCTCATTTGATCTCATCCAATTCACTCTCTAGCTGTCATGCATAATGCACCAAAACCAGAGCCCAGTGTACACAACCAGGTCCCAACGACAGCAAGTTGTCTCCTCTGTACCAAATTGCTCCAGTTTGCTCTGTCTCTTCCGTGCCTCACACCCTCCTGCATATTCTGTCATCAAATGTTCAAAGCATCTTTGGCTCCATTTTGCTTATTTGAGGGTACATTACAAGTGAAAAGTCACCTTAGGAGAGGTTGTATAATCAGTTGACAAGAGTACAGTCTTATCAAAGAACTCACTTAAAAGAAGTCTATCCTGTCCTTGCTACAGAAAATAATGCAACCTTGGAGCTCAGGAGCCACTGAAAAAGGAATGCTAGGTTATACCAGGACTCTTTCTGAAAGGGTTCCTGGTGTCTAAATGTGTGTGGATGTAACCAAGATGAGAAAAAAGGAGAGATAGGTAGTATGTTTGAGGAAAGGAACCTGGATGCTTTGGCCGAGTGAAACGAAGCTCAAGGGTAAAGGGGAAGAGTGGATTGGGATTGTCTTGGGAGTAAAGTCAGGGGTTAGTGAGAGGACAAGAGCAAGGGAAGGAGTAGCACTACTCCTGAAACAGGAGTGGTGGGAGTATGTGATAGAGTGTAAGAAAATAAACTCTAGATTGATATGGGTAAAACTGAAAGTGGATGGAGAGAGATGGGTGATTATTGGTGCATATGCACCTGGGCATGAGAAGAAAGATCATGAGGCAAGTGTTTTGGGAGCAGCTGATTCAATCCATTGACAGCACGTTGACCCCGGCATACCACATCATTCCAAGTCACTATTCCTTGCATGCCTTTCACCCTCCTGCATGTTCAGGCCCAGATCACTCAAAATCTTTTTTACTCAATCCTTCCACCTCCAATTTGGTCTCCCACTTCTCGTTCCCTCCACCTCTGACACATATATCCTCTTTGTCAATCTTTCCTCACTCATTCTCTCCATGTGACCAAATCATTTCAATATACACCCTCCTCTGCTTTCTCAACCACAATCTTTACATTACCACACATCTCTCTTGCCTTTTCATTACTTACTCAATCAAACCACCTCACACCACATACTGTCCTCAAACATCTCATTTCCATCACATCCACCCTCCTCCACACAACCCTATCTGTAGCCCATGTCTCACAACCATACAACATTGTTGGAACCACAATTCCTTCAAACATACCCATTTTTGCTTTCAGAGATAATGATCTCACCTTCAACGCACTCTTCAATGCTCCCAGAACTTTCGCCCCCTCCCCCACCCTGTGACTCGCTTCCACTTCCATGGTTCCATCCGCTGCCAAATCCACTCCCAGATATCTAAAACACTTCTTTTCCTCCAGTTTTTCTCCATTCAAACTTACCTCTCAATTGACTTGTCCCTCAACCCTACAATACCTAATAACCTTGCTCTTATTTACATTTACTCTCAGCTTTCTTCTTTCACACACTTTACCAAAGTCAGTCACCAGCTTCTGCAGTTTCTGAATTAGCCACCAATGCTGTATCATCAGCGAACAACAACTGACTTGCTTCCCAAGTCCTCTCATCCACAACAGACTGCATACTTGCCCCTCTCTCCAAAACTCTTGCATTCACCTCCTTAACAACCCCGTCCATAAACAAATTAAACAACCATGGAAACATCACGCACCCCTGCCGCAAACCGACATTCACCAAGAACCAATCACTTTCCTCTCTTCCTACTTGTACACATGCCTTACATCCTCAATAAAAACTTTTCACTGCTTCTTGCAACTTGCCTTCCACACCATATACTCTTAATACCTTCCACAGAGCATCTCTATCAACTCTATCATATGCCTTCTCCAGATCCATAAATGCCACATACAAATCCATTTGTTTTTCTAAGTATTTCTCAAGTGCATTCTTCAAAGCAAACACCTGATCCACACATCCTCTACCACTTTTGAAACCACACTGCTCTTCCCCAATTTAATGCTCTGTACATGCCTTCACCCTCTCAATCAATACCCTCCCATATGATTTCCCAGGAATACTCAACAAACATATACCACCGTAATTTGAACACTCACCTATATCCCCTTTGCCTTTGTACAATGGCACTATGCACCGCCAATCCTCAGACACTTCACCATGAGCCATACATACATTGAATATCCTCACCAACCAGTCAACACATTCACCCCCTTTTTTAATAAATTCTACTGCAATACCATCTAAACCCACCGCCTTGCCAGCTTTCATCTTCTGCAAAGCTTTCACTACCTCCTGTGTTTACCATATTCTCCATGACCCTCTCACTTCACACACCACCTCAACCAAAACACCCTATATCTGCCACTCTATCATCTAAAACATTCAATATATAATATATATATATATATATATTTTTTTTTTTTTTTACTTTGTCGCTGTCTCCTGCGTTTGCGAGGTAGCGCAAGGAAACAGACGAAAGAAATGGCCCAACCCCCCCCATACACATGTATATACATACGTCCACACACGCAAATATACATACCTACACAGCTTTCCATGGTTTACCCCAGACGCTTCACATGCCCTGCTTCAATCCACTGACAGCACGTCAACCCCGGTATACCACATCGCTCCAATTCACTCTATTCCTTGCCCTCCTTTCACCCTCCTGCATGTTCAGGCCCCGATCACACAAAATCTTTTTCACTCCATCTTTCCACCTCCAATTTGGTCTCCCTCTTCTCCTTGTTCCCTCCACCTCCGACACATATATCCTCTTGGTCAATCTTTCCTCACTCATCCTCTCCATGTGCCCAAACCACTTCAAAACACCCTCTTCTGCTCTCTCAACCATGCTCTTTTTATTTCCACACATCCTCTTACCCTTACGTTACTCACTCGATCAAACCACCTCACACCACACATTGTCCTCAAACATCTCATTTCCAGCACATCCATCCTCCTGCGCACCACTCTATCCATAGCCCACGCCTCGCAACCATACAACATTGTTGGAACCACTATTCCTTCAAACATACCCATTTTTGCTTTCCGAGATAATGTTCTCGACTTCCACAAATTCTTCAAGGCTCCCAGGATTTTCACCCCCTCCCCCACCCTATGATCCACTTCCGCTTCCATGGTTCCATCCGCTGCCAGATCCACTCCCAGATATCTAAAACACTTCTCTTCCTCCAGTTTTTCTCCATTCAAACTCACCTCCCAATTGACTTGACCCTCAACCCTACTGTACCTAATAACCTTGCTCTTATTCACATTTACTCTTAACTTTCTTCTTCCACACACTTTTCCAAACTCAGTCACCAGCTTCTGCAGTTTCTCAACATGAATCAGCCACCAGCGCTGTATCATCAGCGAACAACAACTGACTCACTTCCCAAGCTCTCTCATCCCCAACAGACTTCATACTTGCCCCTCTTTCCATATATATATATATTTCTTTTTCTTTCTTTCAAACTATTCGCCATTTCCCGCGTTAGCGAGGTAGTGTTAAGAACAGAGAACTGGGCCTTTGAGGGAATATCCTCACCTGGCCCCCTTCTCTGTTCCTTCTTTTGGAAAATTAAGAAAAAAAAATAATGAGAGGGGAGGACTTCCAGCCTCCCACTCCCTCCCCTTTTAGTCGCCTTCTACGACACGCAGGGAATACGTGGGAAGTATTCTTTCTCCCCTATCCCCAGGGATAATATATATATATATATATATATATATATATATGTTATTGAACCAGGGCATGTGAAGAAGGGGCCTGGATGTGGAAAGGGATCTGTGGTTTCAGTGCATTACACACGACAGCTAGAGACTGTGAACAAATGTGGCCTTTGTCTTTTCCTAGCACTACCTCGCAGGTGTGCTATTTCATGTGTGGCAGGGTGACGACGGGAATAGATGAAAGCAGCAAGTATGAATATGTACATGTGTATATATGTATATGTGTGTATGTATATGTATGTATATGTTGAAATGTATAGGTATGTATATGTGCATGTGTGGGCATTTATGTATATACATGTGTATGTGGGTGGGTTGGGCCATTCTTTTGTCTGTTTCCTTGCGCTACCTCGCTGACGAGGGAGACAGTGATTAAGTATAATAAAAAAAAATCTATTCCTGGTGCTGCCTCGGTGAAGCAGGGAATAGCGATGCTGTTTTCCTGTGGGGCGGGGTAGCAACAGGAATGGACGAAGGCAAGCAAGTATGAATATATATGTGTATGTATGTAATGTCTGCATATGTGTATGTATATGTATGCATATGCTGATATGTATATGCATGTATATGTGCATATGTGGGTATTTACACACATATTTGTGTATACAAGTGGATGGGCCATTCTTCATCTGTTTCTTGGTGCTACCTCGCTGATGCGGGAAACAGTGATTATGTATAATAATGATAATAAAAATGTATATGCAATACACTGAGAAACAAGGATCTTTATGTGGCATTTATGGATCTGAAGAAAGCATATGATAAGGCTGACAGAGATGCTCAGTGAAAGTTGCTATGAATATATGATGGAGAGGAAAGCTATTAGAAACAGTAAGGAGATTTTTAAGTGATTAAGCCATATGTGCGAGTAGGTAGAGAGAAAGGCAGTGGTTCAAGGTGAAGGTGGGTCTGCAGCAGGGGTTATGTGTGATATCACTGTGGCTATTCAATCTGTTTATGGATAGGATGATGAGGGAGGTGAATGCAAGGGACTTTGAGTGAGGAGCAGGTATGCAGTCTGTTGGAGGTAGAGTTAATGTGAGCAAATGAGGACATTTTAAAACTGCTACATCTCAAATATATTTTAAACTAAAGTATTACTTCTGTCATTAGTAACTGTCATGCTTCCCCTTTAAGTTTAATTTATCAAACTTGATCACCGTTATCTGCATCAGCAAGGTAATGCCAGGAAACAGGCAAAGAACAACCCATCCTTTCATATACACACGTTTTGAAATGGTTTGGTCACAAGAAGAGAACGAGTGAGGAAAGATTGACCAAGAGGATATATGTGTCAGAGGTGGAGGGAACTAGATAAGTGGGAGACCAAATTGGAGATGGAAAGAAGGAGTGAAAAAGATTTTGAGTGATTGGGGCCTGAACATGCAGGAGGGTGAAAGCCGTGCAAGGAATAGAGTGAATTGGAACGATGTGGTATACCAGGGTCGACATGCTGTCAATGGATTGAACCAGGGCATGTGAAGTGTCTGGGGTAAACCATGGAAAGTTGTGTGGGGCCTGGATGTGGAAAGGGAGCTGTGGTTTCGGTGCATTATTACATGACAGCTAGAGACTGAGTGTGAACGAATGTGGCCTTTGTTGTCTTTACCTAGTGCTACCTCGCACACATGAGGGGGGTGGGATTGATATTTCATGTGTGGCGGGGTGGCGATGGGAATGAATAAAGGCAGACAGTATGAATTATGTACATGCGTATATATGTATATGTCTGTGTGTGTATATATATGTATACGTTGAGATGTATAGGTATATATATTTGTGTGTGTGGGCGTGTATGTATATACATGTATATGTGGGTGGGTTGGGCCATTCTTTCCTCTGTTTCCTTGCGCAACCTCACTAACGCGGGAGACAGCAACAAAGCAAAATAAGAAAAAAATAATATATATATATATATATATATATATATATATATATATATATATATATATATATATATATATAAACGCCCATATACGCACATACACATACATATACATACACATGTACAGACATGCACACATGTACATATTCATGCTTGCCTTCATCCACTGCCTGTGCCACCCCCACCCCACAGGAAACAGCATTGTCACCCCCTGCATAAGTGAGATAGTGCCAGGTAAATAGACAAAAAAAGGGCCACATTTCTTCACACTCGGTAATTGGCGAAGAGTTTGTGTTTGAAAGAGAGAAATTTGCTTCTCTGATTTACAGAACCGCTTTATTTTTTTAAGTATATTACTACGTAATGATATAATGTGCATAATGTTTGAAAATTTTCTTAACTGCTAACATGTTTTGTACTTTGTATATTTATTCTGATACACAGTATCAGTAATTGTAAATGTCTGAAATATTAATGATGGTAACAGAAATTTTTTTGTTTTGATAAAATTAATATGAATAGTTTGATTATTTTCTTCATAACTGCTGCTGGCTGATCTTATCTCATACATCAGTATGTTGATACTTATGAGGGGTTGAACTTATACCTGTTGCATACGTAATAATGATCTCAAGATCCTTACAAACTTTATTGGAAATTTCTTTTTGATAAATAATGATAAACTGTTACATCTAGATACTATGTCACTTAAACCACTGTGTTTTTGACTATGGCTAATTTAGTAAAGAAGACTGTAAGGTAGATCTTACTTACTGATGTATATAACTTTCTGAATTGCAGTTAAACATGCATCTTATGGAATAGTTCACTATGCATGGAGCACTATTACACATATAGAATGCAATATGAAAACTATTCTGAAGTATCATTTTTTTAGTTATATACAACACATTCAGTTCGGTGGATGCTGTCTTAATGCTGTAGTGTGTGATGTGATGGGTTTGCAGCTATGGCCAGATCAAAGATTTTGCAATATTCTCACTTAATTGGTTCAATTTAGTCTAGGTTAGGTAGTTAGATTAGGATGGATTGGGGTAGGTGGTTAGGTTGGTTCTAAGGATGTAAAAATATAAGAAAAGCAAAATAGGCCAACTTCATACATTATATTTCCAAAAACCTCCACCTAATGGCCAAGTGTCAGGAATAGGACTGCAAATACTCACAATGTTGCCATCCAGTATTTTATTCTGCCACTGTTTGTTAGCAATATGGAGTTGTACTATGTTCTCTTGAATTACAATATTAGTTTTATTTATCACTATATGAAGAATTAGAAAAGCTTGATATGCTCCTGTTAGTGTTACTTTTTTTTTGTTTCTAACTTGCTGTCTGTGTTACCGTGACAGTAAGACATTAATTTTTGGTAAATCCTCCACTCAAATAAGACAGCAACCAGTCCCTGCCATAGTCATAGAATGATTTACATGTACTTAATAGCTAGAAACTGAAGCAACAAATGATAATATTCTCATCTATATGCAATATTTCTGGGCCCATTACAATGAGGTGAACTATTCCTTTAAGTATGTCATTGAATTATCAGCTTAGTTATGAGAAGATTTCAAAATTTCTGAATGGTATTAATGATGTGCTTTTAGAATCTACAGTTTTAATTGGCTTAAGTAGTCAGATATATTCTTGTAATAAAATTGTGATAAGTGATTATTTTTTCTTATTCCTGAACTTTAGTGTCAAAGTAGAAATGAAACAGTTATACATAGAAATGAGTGATTCAAGGTTAAATTTGATTGAAGGAAAATTAAATGCTCGTACAAATATTTCTACCCAAAACATGCTTCCTATACTGGAAGATGTGTACCTGTCCAAACTTCCATTTTCTCTTTTTCCATCGTTACTCTTCTGATGTAAATGACGCTGCTATTAAAGAGATCAAAACCATTTGTTCAGTTTTTCAATTTATTATATTTCACTGTTTATTTCATATTCATACAAAAACATTTCTTCCACATCTCCAAAAATTATAAACGGATTCAACATGTCACAGTGAACACTTGTTCTTCAATTGTTAAGTACTCTCCTGACAGATACATGACCAAACTTTGATTTAATGTCTCACCCAGTGGACATGGCTGGCTTCTTGTGCAATGCATGAGCCACATGGTAGGGGATCCTAGGGTAGAAAAGAAAACAAGCAAACAGTGAGGGACGTGGATAGTAAATTGGTAACACCAAGAGATAGAAAGAATATTTTGAAAGACTGTTGAATGTGCAAGATGGCAGGCAGGTGGATGTGGTGTGTTTGGGAAGAGGTGGCAAGTGGAGTGAGAATGTAATGGTGAAAAAGAATGGTCACAAAAATCTCGCTTAAGATAAAAAAAATGTTAAAGTGATGAGGGGATGGTCTGCACTTTAGTTTCTAGAGAAACTGGATGACACTGTCAATAATTGTTTGTCTGGCTGTTTGACAGTTATATGTCCCAAGGCAAAGTTCAGAGAACTGGCAAAATCCATTCATAGTGTCATTATATAAGGGCATGGGGGACGAAAATGGATTAAACAGAGAGGTATAATTTTGTCGGGAATACTTGGTGAAGTTATGGGAAATTTGCGATTGTGAAGGTGGTAATATGGTCACTGCATCCGATAGGGAATGATAGATGTGGCCTTTGGAGTGATAGAAGTTGTCTGGCTCTGGTGTTTGTTTAAAAGAATGTGTGTAAGAATTATTCGAGTCTTTTTTTTTATGGAAGCTTTAGCCACAGACAAAAGTGCACATCACTGCTGGGCCTTAACTAAAATATAGAAAGAATTATGAAAGGGAAAAAGAAGAGACAAAAGAAAGCATTTACAGATTTTGGAGAAAGTGTAAGTTTGAATGATGAAGACCTAGAGGAAGATCGTGTTTGAGACCCCAGAGCGCATGGAAACTCAGGAGCTGAAGAAAGAGTGACTTGACCTCTCCCAAATAATCCAAGCCAGGCTAAAGGTTCTGTCCAACACTTAAGGTTAATAACTGGAAACTGGGATTTACGAACTACCTAACTATCTGTCGAACTTGAAATTCTGTTTGGCCAAGCCTAACATCGGTCTCCGTGCTCGTTGGACCGAACGGTTAACGAGAACTGTAGATTAGCTACTGGTATTTTGACTCCACCCACAGTAGACAGAGCAATGAGAACAAGGACCTAACACTATATATTTCCGTGAATTTAAGTATAGGTCGTACATCATTCATATTTACATGAAGTACAAACAAAGACCTACATAAATACCGTCCCACTAACATCTCGGAAGGAGATTTGATAATTTCATTAGAATTGCGGAAATGTGTCCTCCCAAAATAGGCAATGCTGTTATCCATCATGTTTAACAGAAGACAACTCAACCTCAGCCAAGTTAAGCATACTCGGTCAGAACACCGATTTCGATTCCTGCATCTTGGTTATGCTATAGTCTTAGTTTCTAAGCTAATGTTATATATAAATGTAGTCATATCACCTATATAAGAATTAAGCATAATCTTATAAGAGATTTGCCAAGTGGCCCTTAATTTTTCGAAGTATGACTGACCCCGAAAAACCTGCTTTCATTGCAAATTAGGAAAACAGCCTAAATCGGAGGATAAAGCTCAATTCACATTACGATAAATGCCGAGTTTTGTATCATCTTTTACTAACGACTGACCAGAACCAAGTGAAGCACGTTTTGAAAACAAAAAAGTTCTCTACTAAAAAAAAAAAACTGACAAAACCGGATGAAGAATTGAGCGAAAAGTGAAATTATGAAAATGACGGCCACATCACGAGAAAAAATACAGCAAACCGTCACTAAGAATGAATCAGGTGCTCACAGAGACAACGTTTGCCAAGTATAGTTCACTCGTTCCGAAGCTTCGGATCAGATCAGGTGTTTCACAAGAATTTCGAGCGTCATCCTCAATTCCAGGTCACACCAAGGGGCTAATGACAAAATCCTGCGGTTGAAATAGATTCGAAGACAGACCATGACATGCTTAGAACCGAGATTAACTACTAGCTATAAACTTCGTCCTTACCCAGACCCATAACACATATAAACGAACCTGGACTGTGAATTATCGATCTAGACGACCAATATAGAAACAGTTGGTTTTCGTGGACTGAAAACTTTTTAAGAAATGCCAAATCACCACTAACCCTACCAATTACGAGTTAGTTGAAGTGTGTCCTTTAGGGCGCAGCTAACACTTCTGCCACTTCTGGCGTTGGGTGAAGCTGCACTCTATCTTGACTCTACCACTGAAATGAGTATAACCTCACGGATCACATGGTCACAGTTCACTTCTCACATGCATACTCCACTGGAACCGTACCCTTGTGATCAAAGGCAGGACAGCTCAGCGTTATTATGACAAGCCGGCAAATTTTTGCGAGATATGTTTATGGTCAACTCTTCGGTCACTAGATGGCGGTAATGTACAACTATTTCGTCTCCTTGTTTACTTTAGTGCGTCTGTTAACTCCCGGGAAATTCAGCAACTGCCAGGGTAATTAAAGGCATTAACATCAAATTATGAATACTAGTTGAAACACTGGAACTCATGTCTCTATGTATGGCCAGACTGGATGAGTAGGAGGCAAGTTGGGTGGAGGTCTCTGCCCCGGAGCCTGGTGCCTTTTAAGGGGGCCTTGGGTTTGTTAATGTCCAGGCCTGAGTTCCTCATTTTCCAAATCCCACGCAATCGTATATCAGATCATTACATAATACTTGGAATTTGCAGTGTTTATGAGGCCCTTGCCGCCATGATTTAGGATGTTCTTTTCAGTTAGTTCGTTAAAAGACATGAGAAAATTGTCGGACTCCTTGCCATTGGTGGTAGGGGCCCATTATTTTTTCTAGCTTTTTTAAGAATTTGTTTGAAAAAAATCCTAAATCATAACAGTAACTCTCTCTCTCTCTCTCTCTCTCTCTCTCTCTCTCTCTCTCTCTCTCTCTCTCTCTCTCTCTTTCTCTTGCAAATGAATGCGCACTTTCATACAGCACATAATGCTCTCCAGCAGCAAGGATTCGAACCCTTTACCATATGTGCGGTAGCTGGGTACGGTACCTCATGTCTATGAGCAGTATAGCCGAATGAATAGCGTACCCCACAACAACACAAATGGTTTGGGGTTCAAATTCTTGCCACTGGAAGGCATTATGTGAAGGGATCGACCTCAGTCACACACACTAGTTATTTATTATGTACCGAAACCAGAGCTTACCACCCACAGCGAAATCCCTATGCAATACACTATCTTTCGATGACAGCCATAAATACCCTGCTTGTTTTCATAAGCCCTCCCTCAATAGAGTGCAGCATGAGCAACTGAAGCAGTCCAGGGATGCAGGGAGACTGCATGCGTTCGCTAAGCCTGTGCGAACCATCGGCAGACATCAAGGCCATTGGCACAAGCAGGCGGGCGGCCCCTTGTGTTGGAGACCCACACTATCTCTGCAGTCCCCGCTGTGTGAAATTTCTGAAACGAGAGAAACCCGAGATCACAAGCCGGGCATTTTAGGCCCCGCCAGGCAAGACTCAAGTGCATTAAATAGGTAATTATCGCAGCCATCGGTGCGAGAGGAGATAAGCTGACCCCTCAGAAGCGCCAGAAGGACGGTGTTGACGGTCCAGTTCCTCTGGAGGGGGAACCTTTCTCCCAAAACCCAGCTGACTGGTGGGTGAGAGGCTCTCTCTCTCTCTCTCTCTCTCTCTCTCTCTCTCTCTCTCTCTCCACTGTGACACTTTCCTACGTATGTTCTCATGAAAACCGGTCCTGGAGCTGACTCTAGCGGCCATGATTGGTGCCTCTCTTTGTATGGTAAGGAAACAAGCATGCGGAATATATATATATTTTTTTTTTTTTTTTTTTTTTTTTTTTTTTTTTATACTTTGTCGCTGTCTCCCGCGTTTGCGAGGTAGCGCAAGGAAACAGACGAAAGAAATGGCCCAACCCCCCCCCCCCATACACATGTACATACACTCGTCCACACACGCAAATATACATACCTACACAGCTTTCCATGGTTTACCCCAGACGCTTCACATGCCTTGCTTCAATCCACTGACAGCACGTCAACCCCTGTATACCACATGACTCCAATTCACTCTATTTCTTGCCCTCCTTTCACCCTCCTGCATGTTCAGGCCCCGATCACACAAAATCTTTTTCACTCCATCTTTCCACCTCCAATTTGGTCTCCCTCTTCTCCTCGTTCCCTCCACCTCCGACACATATATCCTCTTGGTCAATCTCTCCTCACTCATTCTCTGCATGTGCCCAAACCATTTCAAAACACCCTCTTCTGCTCTCTCAACCACGCTCTTTTTATTTCCACACATCTCTCTCACCCTTACGTTACTTACTCGATCAAACCACCTCACACCACACATTGTCCTCAAACATCTCATTTCCAGCACATCCATCCTCCTGCGCACATCACTATCCATAGCCCACGCCTCGCAACCATACAACATTGTTGGAACCACTATTCCCTCAAACATACCCATTTTTGCTTTCCGAGATAATGTTCTCGACTTCCACACATTTTTCAAGGCTCCCAAAATTTTCGCCCCCTCCCCCACCCTATGATCCATATATATATATATATATATATATATATATATATATATATATATATATATATATATATATATATATATATATATATATGCACACAGACAATTTCACCCTTCATCCGTGACGCCTAACATACCTTTGCCTAGGTAATCCATTGTATCGTCAATGTCGCATCAGTCCCCATAATCCCTTAGGATTTACTTCGTTGGAATATCATAAGTATGCAGCTTGAGGTTGGCATATGAAGCTTTGGGGTCCTTTGACATTTGGCAGATGATGCTTACAGGCTCCCAATACTGGGTAACTGAGGTTTCAGAGCCCCACATACCAGGTAAGAGAAACTTCGGGTTTACGACTAGGCTAGCGAAGCTCCGGATCTCCCAACGCTAGTCAGGTGAATCTTGGAAGTTAACAGTATTTTCTCAGCCTTATTTTTTGTATATCTAATACATGAGCGACATTTGACTGTTTTTCTCTTTGGGGTATGAGGTATCTGTGCCCCACAAACATAACGTGGTCTTGTCATTGAACGACTATTATATAGGTGTCACCTTTTTCGACATTATGAATAAATATTACAATCCAGGTTTCAAAAAAGGGTCCATTCTTGAGCAAATCTGCTCGACAACTCAAATCTCCAGACGAGTCTTTTTTTTCGATAATCAGCTGGGTGCCATCAACACCTTCCCAAACGCCCCAACCCAGTGTTTTCGTCCATGATACAGTAAGCTGTAAAATCTAATGACTGGGAACAGGTGGGTTGCCATTCAGTCAGAATTCAGACTGCATTTCATAAAAAACGCACATCACACGCTGTCTCTCTCCACCCTTCAGCTCGGCGCTGAAGAGTCGTGGAAGTAGGGAGGGAGGGAGCCTAGCACGCCGCCCACCCGAAGGATAAAGCACTCGTGTGAAAACAGCTCCTCTGAAAAGGCGTCTTCCTTCTTTCTTTCGCTTTTTCTTTCCTTCATCCTGCGAGCACACCATTACGTCTCATTACTGTAATGATGTCAGCTCTCTCTCCGTCAGCGAGAAGGCAAGTGTCAGGAGTGTGATAGGATGGAAACAAGCAAGTAAAACCCAGCGCCATTTGCCGTCATGTGAAGCTGGAAGCCATCTCGGCGATCTAGTTCGACTGCGGGGCACACGCACACACACAACCAGATAACATAACATGAAGTTAAGCAAGACGTTTGTTCAAGAAGAGATGTAAAGAAGTACCTTTACGGTAGAATAACGGATGCATGGATTAGAATGACTTGAAGACGTTGTTAATGCAGACAATATACACAGATTTGAGAAACTGTGATAAAGAATGCTCAAGAGATGGGGGCCCTTTGGACAATACAAATGGGTAATTACACACACACACACACACACACACACACTCACACACACACACACACGCACACACACACACACTTACATATGTCTTTTTCTCCCAGTACGTACTGATGTGCCCCTCACGGTTACAGGTCTTGCGTTTAATGAGGTAGCGAGTGAGTGAGGACGGGAGGAGTAATGAGGAGGAGTGGGTTCCAGTAGGGAAGGATAAATGAGGAGGTGTAAGAGGAGCAGAAGAAGGAGGAGGAGGAGGAGGAGGAGGAGGAGGGTTTGGTAGGAATGATAATGATGGTAGAGTGGGAATGCCTGTATAGAGATGGGGGGAAGTGGGGGGAAGCGATGGAGGAAAGATAAGTACAAAGAAGGAGGTGGTAGTAAGGGGTGTATGTGGTGATGGAGAACAGAGATGTATTGATAGATAAACGGAAGGATGGGCATATGTACATAGTTTGGCAGACAGACAGATATTCAAACATACAGTTATACGATTACATAGATAGACAGATAGATAAGACAGAAGGTATCAGTATGTTTAGACAGAAAGGCAGATATACATTTCTGTTCATAGATTATAAACAAATAAGGTGACGGATAGATAGATTCATAAATATAATCGAGACCCTATAAGTCTTCATTTTGATAGTTATAAGAGAAAAGAAGATAAACGTATATAGACTTTGGCATAAACTAGATGTGTGGAAACGTTCAGCAGTGAGTGTGTGGTAACCAAGTACTGAGCCCAGAGGTTGGGAGTGTGGTAAGCTGAATGCTGTGCATCGTCCTGCAAAGACGGTGTGCTGAGCGAAGTGCATAAATCTTCTGAGTTGCTTATGGAATGTTGAACAAGTGCACAGTCCCTGTGAGTTGGTTAATGTGTGCTGATGAAAAGTGCACAGTCGAAGTGAGTTGCTTGTGGTGTGCTAAACAAGGTTCTTACCGAGTTGCTTGTGGTGTGCTCAGCAAGGCGCACAGTCCCACCTCGTCGCCTGTGGGCGTGCTGAGCAAGGAACACAAATGCTATTCATGGCTTATGTCAGTGTTGCCACGCTTGCCTCCTACGGTTTCTCCTCATTTCCATCACAAACGGACGATGTTTTCACAGCTTCCCAGAAGGAGATTTTACCTACCGGTTCCTCTGTTGTTCAAGAAAGTTAACAGTGATTTTGGTTGTGCGTCTGAGGGAGGAGATGGAGGCGCTGGCTTGGGTCTGTAATGTAACTAGGCTGAAGAACCAACTGTGTATGTGTGTGTGTGTGTGTGTCTCGCTCGGTCATTCTTTGATATCTCTCATTTGGTACTGTTTCTTATTATGTCTTTCCGACATTCTCACCCTTTTTTGGAATATCTCTATTAACGTTCTCATCCTCCACGACCTCACTGTTCATACGTAAAGTCTCCCCCACATGTTCTCACCTTCATAACCCATGTCGGGAATATCCCATGTAAGATTTTTCCCATCGCGTGCCCAGGGTTGAACCTGGGTTGCATGAATGCCAGCCACGGAGCGTATCCACCAGATCACAACATTCCACGTACTATAGGCCTTTAATACCCTATGCTTCAGAGTCCTCGCGCCCACAACTTCTGGTGTAATGAAGTAGGATAGCCCACCCACACTCGGGTCTGAGATCCGAGCACCGCAGTAGTACCTTTAGAGCTCACTGAATAAGCTTTCATTAGACCTGAGTGTGGGCGGGCTACTTACCCTCATTAGGCCATAGTACAGTGGAGAGGCAAGAAGATCTGTTGTCTCTGCCTCTTAATTTCCTTCCCACGTAGCTAGCCATCTACTGCTTCCTTCATCCTTGAATCACATTTCCGTGATTATCTTCTGAAGAATAGGTTACCATTAACTTTTTTTCTTCGCTGTTGCAATACAACTTCAAAATTCCCTTTCGTTTGGTTCCCGACTTCTTTTATGCCTCCCCATATTCAGGTTCACGTCATGGCTTCCCTCGCCTTTGCCGCTATGTAATTCCCAGGCTGTACCGTCTCCTTTTCGTTCTGTGATTAATGCAACTACTTTCTGCGTCCTCATGTATTTTGTTTCACTCGAAATTTAAACTCGAGAGTTGTTGGCGTCACGATTCCAAATGTCTTCTTTGGGTTTCCCTCAGGAGATCGAAGAACGATGACCGGGTAACATCTACGCGGTAAAGAACTTAGAGAACCTCTAACCCGTTAGGGAGTGATGAGATCTCCTTCCCCTCTTTCCCTTTCCTTTCAAGAACTTCGAAGAAAAGCTGGCGACGTCCACAATGTCCTCAGCCTGGATAAGGGGTTCTGAATCTCTTCATTAAGGCACAAAAGCATTTTCATTATTGAGTTACTCTAAGATTAATCTCTTACCTCTTTGTCGTTGAGCACGACGGTACGACCCTGGAGCACGACGGTACGACGCTGGAGCACGACGGTACGATTCTGGAACACGACGGTACGATCCTGGAGCATATATATATATATATATATATATATATATATATATATATATATATATATATATATATATATATATATATATATAACAAGTTTCCAAGAACGTAGTCAGGAGAAGGAAGAACTCAGCGCGGACGAAGAAGAATGTGAACAACATTAAGAATAATCTATGAAGCGTCTCAAGAACTCCGGAAGCAACAAGTGTTGACCTTCAGTTGCATCAAGGGAAAGATGAACAAGTCCCAGTGAATTCAAAGACTCCAGGAATGCTAGCGGCAAGAGGAAGAACCAGGTAGGAATGCACTAACCCTATACAAGAGTCCTACCATGATGTAAGTAGGAAGACTTTGAAGTGGTCTCCTCTACCCAGCAGCACAGGCTGGAAATAAATGTCTTCACCTTTTAGCCAAGGAGGTCTCCAACAAGGCTTTCAGGGAACATGAATTTTCTTGTTCTTCTCTGGAACATCGGAGAGGGAAGAGTGAGGAATGTAGTTTGGCATAAGGGCAGGTATCAGTAGAGCGAACAGCTCTGTGACTACAGGAGTCTCTTGTGGACAGTCTACTGGAAGCTGGTGGTTCCATGCTGGGTAATATTGGCTTGAGGATAGGCAACGATCGTCCTATCCTACAGCCTTCCTCCCCACAGAAAAAAAAAAGGTGTTGGGGAGAACAACCCGCTCAGAGGGGAGCTGGGGAGCTATAGAGGGGAGGAAAAGTGCGACAGAGAGGGACATAAAAGTGACAAATAACGATGTTATGGCCGTTAGAATGAGGTCATGGTCTGTTAATGTGAAAGGAGCGTGTAGTGCCGACTAGTCGGGTGGAGAGGGAGGGAGACAGGTCGACTGACCCAGCTGGGATGGAACACCACACACACACACACACACACACACACACACACACACACACACGGGCTTAAGGATCAGCATTCAAGGAAAGTGAAGAAGGAGATAAGTAATTTTGCTGATCCTCTTCATCACACTCTTCATCAGATATATTTCGGTACATGTCTTTGAGCATTCATATAAACAGCGTAAACATTCCAAACGCTTGACAGTATTCCAGATAAATGAAGACTTGAGAATGCCTTTTATATCCTTGATCAGTTGCTTTTGACGTATGATTTCCGAGACACAGTTGGTTAAGGTAAGAGGAAGCAACATGTTAGCGCTATTCATGGTCGACCCATCCTCCTGGGGGTCGGTTGTTAAAATTCTTTTCTCTCTGGCGGCAGACAGCGGCAGGTATACGAACTGACGTAGAAAACGGAGTGGTAGAAAACGGAGGAGTTAAATTCTTTCCTTTTCTTTTTCTGGGAGCGTTACCTTCCATAACTTTCCGCTTGAGAGATGAAAGCTTCGTCTGTGACTTAAAAGACTTTGTCTTTTAGATGATACCATGAATAAGGCTGTTGGTAACCTTATGCAGGACCGTTGAACACACGGAAACCGGCGGAATAACGCACCCTCACCGAGAAATTCAAGGTTTATGTACGCTTTGGTGAGGCTGCGAACGAACTGTTCTGAATGTGTCTGGATGCGACACAGAACTGTCCCCCTTGTCATGCATGAGTAGTTTTTTCAAGTGCATCCCGAGAAGAGATTGTTTACAAAGTGTATCTCTCATCATGAAAGTTTCTCCTTAATTTGGCTCAACGGCACTTGCAGCCGAGTGCAAACCCTGGACGTAAAGAAAACGCTAAACTCCAGGTTCTGTTCCCCAAGTTAAGAAAGTCAAAACTTTAAGACTCAGAGTGGACGTGAATGCACTTGGGTTATGACTTGAGCTCCGGCACAATGGGATATATATTTGAAGGTACATTAAACCGGTTCGGGAAGCGTCGTTACCAGATTTATACATCTATATTTCTCATGAAGGAGGTAATACGTGGCGGTAGGATAAGGCGAACTTTGCTTCGTCGGCTGGATGAAACCGCCTCTACAGGGGAACCATCTTATACGTACCAGATGGTACTAACATGTTGGGTGTTTGGGGGGAGAGTTGCAGGAGATTGCTGTGGAGAAGAAGATTGTCTGGGGTGTGGAAGGCATCAAGAAAGACGACGATGACGAAAAAGAAGATGAAGAAGAAGAAGAAGAAGAAGAAGAAGTTTTAAGCCGAGGTCTGCCAACACCTGAGGAACGCAGATTAATCCTTGTTATAATTCACGTTTTTCAATTTCTGATAAGCATTTTCGGTTGAAAATATCACGTTTTCAACCGACATGGCCTCGTTGGGTCATACTTTTGCCCGTGCAAAAAGTATATATATATATATATATATATATATATATATATATATATATATATATATATATATATATATATATATATATGCACTAAAGGCCTATCGGATGTTGCAGGTAAGCCGTGGGAATCTCATACATATACGTATACTCTGGCAAAGGATAATCCGCTGTAACACAAGACTTTGGGGAGAAAGTCTCCCTCCCCAAACGGATTTGGTGGCGTTACTTGAATCTCTCTCCGAAGTTAAGCCTTCCAAGTTATGGTGATGTTACACGAGTGTGTGTGTGTGTGTGTGTGGGGGGGGGGGGGGGGGGGAGTTAGAACATCACACTTGACGGAGGTGGGAAGGGGTTGCGATGTCCTTGTATACTACAGCCCCCCTCTCTTCCCTCCCACACTCCTTTAGCTTTTGGTCGGATAGCTCGCAATCAAGATGTGCTTTTAGGTATATATATATATATATATATATATATATATTCCCCGATTTGTGTGATGGTTAATGAATATCACATGAGTCAAAGGTTAACCAGGTCTCGTTGCTGCAGTCTCAGATTACCCAAGTCCCCTCAGCCCAGGCACAAATTAACCAGGTCTTGATAGTATGGTCTTAAGTCAGACAGGCGAGTTCGTTATTTCAGGTCTCTCGTTGACCCAGGTCCATGTCCGCCAAGTTTAAGTTTCAGGTCAACCTGAATCCTTTCAGCTTCAAATCAGACAGGTTCCATTCAAACGAGTTGGATATTACTATGGCTCTCTACCTTTCCCAATTTCACTATGGAGTCTTAATCTTACCCTTTATTACCATGGTTCCTTTATCTTTCCTAGCATTATCTAATTTCTTTGTCTCTCCCTTCATGGTTCTTTATCTCTCCCTGCATCACTATCCCATGTCAATATCCTCAACTTCCATGGAAACTATACACTTGATAAAGACATACATACATTCCTGCATATGTTGTACCCGATCCACCACCTCATGGACCTGGGGAGTGGAGTGAGGGTAATAAATAGACAGTATTCTCTATTATATTGGCTGGTAATTCAATCATGAGAGTCGAGGGTGCTGTTCGTCTGATTGCTTCTTGCGCCCCGATAATGGATGAATCTTGCACTGTTGCCCCTTTATATCATTTTTCCTTTTCCCAAAACAATCCAAGGATGAGTGTGGTAGTGTGGTAGTGGGTGAGAGCTTTGTGGTGTTACAGTGGGTATTTGATCATGTTTTATGAATGGAGCGTTAGGTGACATGAGGCTGAAAATGGATGATTTTGGACGTGCAGCTCAACCATGATAGAAGAAAATGGGAATTACTACAATGGTTATATGCGCATGAGGCCTTGCTGTCGGGTGAATATGAGCAGTTGGATACGGTGGTAAATCCTGTAGGATAAGAAAATTCAAAATATATGCGAATTAGAGCAAGATTATTGATTATGAAAGAGTAGACAGTCACTGAGTAATATCATTCTCAAAAGAGAAGAAATAAAAGCTATTCACGGGCTTATGCATTTGGGAAGGATGGTCGACAAGCCACAGTATGAATATAATATGGCCGTTGGTAACTCAAGGGTGGGTCGTTGTGGTGTCTGTGTCTTTCCTGCACCGCTGAACTCTGAAGCTCTTCACCCTCTCATATCTTTCCAAACATCTAAGATTAGACTTTCAAAAAGGTAGGTTTTCTACTTTTTTTTTTTTTTTCCAAGAAGTCAAATTAATTTTCCCTCTTCTCTCTAAAACTTCACATCATTTTAGCCGTTTTTGTACGTTATTTAAGGCCTGGCTTTGATGAAAACTTAATTCTATGACCGGAGCTTCCGAAATGTAAAGCAAAAATGGTTTTATAAAGCTGGAGTTTAGAGCAGAGTCTGGCGAGGCAGAGAAACCTGAGGTACACTAAAAGCTGTAGTGAGCGGTGGAAAGAATCTAGATGTAGAGCGTGTGAGGACCTTGCTTGATGGAAGGTCTGGTTTAGAAAGGTCAAGAGGGGGACTTTCGAACCACCGCAGTGCTTCTTAACTTTTACTTTGCCCATTAAATCAATTCGTTGAGTTAACTGAACGACTTCAATCGTGCTTCTACCCCACCTCACGCATTGAACTCGTTCGTACAGTGAAGACGAAATCTTAACTTAGAAATGTACCCGCGTGTGTGTGTGTGTGTGTGTGTGTGTGTGTGTGTGTGTGTGTGTGTAGACATATGGGAGTAAAATAATGGCATTTATGTATACTAAACACGGGACAACACAAATGTTAAACTCTTTCCGTAACTCACAAATACGAATCACACACATACACACACCCAGGCTAAGCAAAGTACCAATTCATCAACCAGCCACGAAGGGAGGAAGAACAGCTGAGTTGCTGTGGATCGACTGCCGCTCCCAGGATGCGAACCCTGGCGGACCTGTGCATGAGTGATTATCAACGACGATAATAGCTACACCACAGAAGCCCTTGATTGTATCAGAGTAAGTGTACATGTTATGCCCAGTGAGATCTTGTTCTCGCGAGCAGAAACAGCCCGATAAACCAGAATACGATTATCTACAACAAACAAGCTAAACTGTATTATCAGCAGCAGACCCGCGTTCGAGCCCTTCTGTCATGGGAGAAGAGATCAAAACCACAGGACTTTATGTGGAGAGTAAACAAAACATGTAATTTCAATATGATCGTGTGTGACACAAGGGAAAGTTTTCTCTCGCTAGTGAATTGGTTTCGCCTTTGAATATGAGCTTCCTCATCGAACAGGTTCATTTTCCAATATCGGAAGAGAAAGAGATTATCAGCGTTGCAAGAGAAAGGGTTTATCAGTATTGTAAAAGAAATCGTTTATCAGTATTGTAAGTGAAAGAGTTTTCAGTATTGTAAGAGAAAGAGTTTTCAGTATTGTAAGAGAAAGAGTTTTCAGTATTGTAAGAGAAAGGGTTTATCAGTATTAAGATGTTCTTTGTTACCCCATGTAAAGAACTTTGTGATGTTCTTTATTTTTCTGAGATCAATCTGTGAGGAACTCACGCTTTATCACTTCTGTGATTCACGTTTTTTGACAGAAAATGTTCATTTGTATTCGTTTCTGAACTGTGGCGCATCGACCTGGATAAAAAAGATTGCATTAGCAGCCTGTGATCCCCCACCTCTTTGTCTGAACCTGTGTCAAACTGCATCATTTAACTGCGACGCTTCCGAATGAAGTGCTTCGCCTTTGGCATGAAGCTTTAAAGGTCAGAAAAATAAAGGCCAGGCCATTATACCTAAGGGTCGTACCGTCGCATTCAGGGAGGAGGGGGGGGGGGATTAATAGGCTTGCCTGCGAGATCTCACGTTCTCAGTAACTTAGACTTAGGTTTGTCTTTATCGGCGTCGTCCATTGTCACGAGTGGTAAAAACACCTTTATTCCCACAGGACCTTCTCTTTTTTGTGCGAAGCCTGAGTTATATATAGCACATGAAGAAAGCCAGAACCTGGGTCATTAAATGTGCTTACAGAGAGGATTTCGGATGTACTCAGAGGATTTCGGACACCAGATGGTGGTTCATTTTAGTCGAGGCCTCGTTCTGCCCCGAACAGAACGGTTACTGATTTGTCTTCTCAGTAAATGCAGCTGAAAATTTGGGTTCAAAGTGAAAGTTTCGCAAACGAAGCTTCGAAGCAGAAGTTTTCTTTTGTGTGCTTTAGTGAAATGTATGGTCATTTGGGCACACTAGGCGCCTCTCTCTCTCTCTCTCATATATATATATATATATATATATATATATATATATATATATATATATATATATATATAACCAATACCTTTTCCTTCACCATGAGAGGTGATGGTGGGAGGATGTCTATAAATATCAACTCGCTAAAAGGTGACTATAACAGGTCACTGAATTTTCTTCAAAGTCCCAAAAGAATAAGTCGAAAATGATGGATGGGAAGGAGTATAAGGAAACACATAAGACAGGATATAACTAAGATATAATCGAGCAGGATGAAAAAGTAAGGGAAAACAAAGGGAAAGGAAATAGCTGGAAGGGGAACACTGGTAGAGCGCAAGTTAGCCAACGACTATAGACGGGTAATACGCAACAATTTAGCAAGGCACAAGAGAACTAGCGACCACAAAGGACGGGTTAACACGATATCGAAAACTGTGATTCTCCTGGTTGTACCCAATCTACTTTTATCTTGTAGAACCACAAAGTATCCGGCACTGAACATGAGATTATAATCAGGAATGAACATCTTTGAGACCACATTAGTCGAAGGTACGGGGTCGGATGTGTGCGAGTTATGGGAGAACGACTAAGAATATATCATTTAAGAAAACCAGAAGCAAGAATGTACGTCATCATCCTTATGTCTATATAGGGTACTTGATGAGAGATAAGCCTATGGGTTTAGGATGAGAGTATTCATATCTTTATCTTATCTCCCTCCAAACCTGAGTCCAGAGGGCAAGGCGAGTCACTGTCTTCACTGCTGTGAACGTTGTCATTCGTAGCCAAAGAATTCCTGCACATTATTACATCTTTTTTGGGGAGGAGGTTAAGCCAGAAACTCTTGGTCGACTGGTGACACTGTCCCTTTAAGCCGCCCAGCTTTTCCGTGGCTCTCTCTCTCTCTCTCTCTCTCTCTCTCTCTCTCTCTCTCTCTCTCTCTCTCTCTCTCTCTCTCTCTGTGTAGCATCTTTTTAAATTCATTCTCTTCCTCATCACTTACCGTTTCCATGAATCGTCCATATTCTCCTCTCATTTGTCTTGCAGACATCTACCCGTCTACTTCCCTTGCCTTTGCTTTCTAGCTCATCTAATGTCAACCTCACATATCTATCTACTTCACCTAGTCTGCTCCCTATACACCCATCTACCACACTCACCTGTGTACATCATCCACAATCTACTTTGCCTACCCCCGCCACCTACTCCATCTAACTACCGGTCTACTTCATCCAGTTACCTGTCTCAGCCACCTGTCTGACCAGATGATGTGTACCAAATGGCTTTCATCCACTTGCCTGAACCACCTGTTTTTGATAGCTGGTCGAGCCACCTGTATGACACACTTGACTGAACCACCTGTCTCACCCACCTGACTGATAACCTCCTCATCCTCACACGCTCCATCTGTGTGTGTGTGTGTGTGTGTGTGTGTGTGTGTGTGTATGTGCAGTCTCTATTTTCATATCGTTTATTCTATGCTTTTATCTATGTCATATTCCAATAAACAAAACTTTGCAGTATGTGAAATAAAAGTTCCTTCATGAGACCAGTCATTTGCTAAGGCATTATTCATTTCGAGATCCACATTATGAAAAATCTCTAATTAAGAAGGGCATTTCTTACTGTATATTATGGTAAGGAGCAAAGAGCACAGGTCCTGGAAAGGTGTGTCCCAAATAATAATAATGATAATAATGATAATAATAATAATGATAATAATAATAATAATAATAATAATAATAATAATCATGATAATGATAATAATGTGTCAGCAATTCTTATGATGATGATAATGATAATAAAGATGTCAATAATGATGATAGTGCTTCTACGACTCTAATGATAATAACAATAATAATAACAGTAATGCGTCACATGTAGACGAAGTGACCTTAATATGTTCTTTCGTCTCATAGCCAGGTCATCGTCCTCGGCCACTCGCTAGTGGTAGTCGAGGTAGTCGTGGGTAGGAGGGTCGTAGGTAAGGTGGTGATGGAGAGGTCGTGAGTCGTGGAGGTGAGTTCAGGGGTGTGGACAACCTGGGCCTTCACAGACCCCCAAGAGGCGAATATTTACTACGAACGAATATGGTCACCAAATGTTTACATCTGAAGCCCTGCGTTTTCTCAAATGCTTCTCATTCGTTTCCTGGTTTTTCTTTCCCTCTTTGTCTACCTTTAAGTTATTTTTTCTCTCCCATATCTTCGTCTTCCTTTCTCCGACGTGTTCATAAGTATTTTGTAATGTCCATTCTGTAATATCCAAGTTCTTACGCCCGAACGTTGTTTCTAGAAATAGTTTCGTACAGCCTATCTCGGTAGTCATGGAGATGAACGTTCGAAGCTCCGGAATGCAGAGATCTGTTTCATGCTCATGTAACAGAATTACATTGATATTCCTCCTCTGTCTTTCCTCTGGACTTTACTTCTCGCAGTTTTAAAGTTTATTTATGAAGCTTTCAACATTCTCTGCGTCAATATACGTGAAGAACTCTGGCCTGCAGCTCCAGCATCACAGCCAGCGAGGAGAGGCGGGTTATTCGGTGATGTATGATCTCAAACAACCCATGAAATCACTCCAAACCAGCGAGAGGGAACTCTGGCAGATAGCACGACCAAGATCTAGAATATCAGAATCTAAGGAATCGGATCCGGCATATCATATGCTGGCGCGATAATGGAGGGTGTTAGATTACACGACAGAAGGGATTTACGACTTTAGATACACTCTAACTCTCACTGCAGGGATGGTTCAGCCTTTTGCTATTGAGAAGCAGGAACATATATATATATATATATATATATATATATATATATATATATATATATATATATATATATATATATATATATATATATATCTTGCTCGATCAGTCATCCATACACTTCATACTATCCCAGATCATAACTTTTCCATCACATGCACCTTCATCGTTTCCTTCCAACTAGGGCCCGCGAATGACACCTATGAATCACTGTTTGAACTACTGCGCTATCAGATATGCCCATCTTTACCCGCATAGACTGTGACGTATCTTTTCGCGCGCTTCTCAATGCATCTAAGACGTTTGGTTCTTCACCTTCCCTATAGTTCTCTTCAGCCCCCCATAGTTTCATCCTCTGCCATCTCTACACCCAGGTATCTAAAACACTCCACTTTCTCCACATCTTCTCGATTCAAACTCACACTCAAATCAGCATGTCTATCCCCCTGCTAAACTTCATAACCTTTCTTTTATTAACTAATTTCTCAACTTGTTCCTCTCACAAACTCTCACATACTTAGACACTATCTTTTGTACTTTATCACTTGAGTCTGCCTCCATACACTTGTCACCCGGTTACAGTAACTGACTCAGCCCTACCTACAGCATACTTCTCACCCGTCCCTCTCTCCAAGACTATGTTACTTATCTCCCTCACCAACCAATCCATAACCCATTTAACCATTGTGATACCACACTCCTTTGAGGCGGAAACCACCACCCCCTGGAATTATTCACCTTAGCCCCTTCCTACTCTCACACATACCTTGCTCTCTCAATAAAAGCCCTTCACTGCTTATAGTGGTTCTCCTCCCATTTCATTCATTCGTAACACCTTCCAACAGGCATCTCTATCATCCCTATGATAAACAGTCTCAAGACACATATATACTTAGTACTTATGGCATAAGTACTTCATAGCTACTACCTGGTCTGCACGTCCTATACCACATATGAAGACACATTGTTCCTCCACAGTGTGAGGTTCAGTGGATGATATTGTTCCTCCACAGTGTGAGGTTCAGTGGATGATACCATCCTCTGTGTCACCAGTCTCCCATACTACCTACCACATGTACTTAACAGACTCATTCTATTGTACTCTGAAGAATCACAATTCCTCCCCATGCCTTTATGTAATGGTACTATCTAGGTTTTCCACCAATCTTCAGGCACCTCACCTTGAGCCATAGATAAACTAAAAATTGTGATCAACTGATCCACAATACAGCCACTTCCTTTCTTCATAGATTCACCTGCAATCCCATCCACTCTTGCCGTTTTACCACACTTTATCTTCGGGAAGGTTTTCATCACCTCATCTCTTTTCATCAAACCATTCGCCACACACACACACACATATATATATATATATATATATATATATATATATATATATATATATATATATATATATATATATATATATACGCAGATAACAGGAAAAAGTATTTACCATCTAGATGCATAACAAAACTATATATGAAGAGACACTTTCTTCTTACATGTATTCATTTAGAAAAAACCCGGATGCTGACTTTTGCCTGCCTGCTTTCACGTATTGCTCTTAATTCCACCCGAGGCGGGGAGAGAAAGGCAAGAAATGAGCAGCAGAAGGAGAGAGTCTTTGATCTTGCTTCCATTGCAGGAAACTCGCGACAATTTCGCTGTGGTTCAAAGCCAAAACTGTGACGCCTGAGAGTGTAGTGAGATGTAATGTACCTGAACATATATATATATATATATATATATATATATATATATATATATATATATATATATATATCATAGGGTTCTGGAAGCGCTGAAGAAAGTCTGGAAGAAGCGAACGTAACCTGGGAGGTCAGAGATGGGGATGTGAGGAGGAATGGTGGTCTCAGCAATATTGCATGGGTGTAGGACATGGGTTGGAGCTATGAATGTGCGAAGGAGGGTGGATGTGTTGAAGATAGATTGCTTGAGGGTAATATGAGGTGTGGGGTGGTTTGATCGAGTAGATGGCGAGGGGGTGATTGAGATGCGTGGTATGACAAGGGGTGTGGTTAAAGGAGCTGAGGAGGGTGTGCTGAGGTTTGTGGGGACCTAGCTGTAGTTATGCAGCTGTGGTTTCGGTGGATTACTCATGACAGCTAGAGAAGCGAGAGAGAGAGAGAGAGAGAGAGAGAGAGAGAGAGAGAGAGAGAGAGAGAGAGAGAGAGAGAGCTGTCAATTGTGAGGAACCTGGTTGGTGAATGAAGAAAATTCGAATAAGATGGGCCGATGTGAAGGCAAGAGCAAAGAAATGATAAAGAAAACAATGTATACGAGAGAATGAGGTCAATATCATGATGGTATGTTCAGCAGAAGTACATGTACGACCAATGAACACGAGGATCACTCCCCTTCGTGTATGATGACTCCGACCTTTGACCTGACCTATTAAGGGTCCTGGTCTCACGCCAAGTCCTCCTCGGTTCATGTCCAGGGTGGTCGTGCGGTCGTGCTGAAGGGTCGTACTTACGCATTGTTGTGGTCAATGGTCGTGTCCCGTGCTACATTGTCGTTACTGTCGCGTTGGGAAGGGTCGTACGGTCGTGCTCTGAGTGGAGAGAAAGAGAGAGAGAGAGAGAGAGAGAGAGAGAGAGAGAGAGAGAGAGAGAGAGAGACCAAAGGTGAAGTGGATGGACGGAGTGAGTCTGAGTGTGTTGGTGAGAGTGAGTGTAAACACGGAGAAGTGTTTGAAGTCCTGGAGGCTACAGAGAGGAATTGAGGATACAGTATATTGCATGGCACAACCGTAATGGAAAACGAGGAAACTAAGTATATTAGATATTCACAAATATACAGGAAGACAATGTGATAGTTGTGCAACCCCAGAACCTCTTTTTTTTCTGGGTCTGTGTTTCAGGTGGAAGCAATCTAGTGGCTTTAGAACAGCCTCTAAGGCTATTATGTGGTGGCTTAAAACGTTGTCCAGATTCTGAAGTACTTACGTTTAAAATCTGTGGTTTCTAAGTGTAACACAAAGCTGGTTTAAAGTCTGGTACTTGAATGATGGAGGGTAAGGTGGGCTCCTTTGGTGCGGGGAAGTCCTCGATGACGATGAATACAGAAAGTGATGAATGAATTATGAATAATGTATCACTTCGACTCACGATCATTATGAATACAACTTGCCACCTCCACACATTTTCCTAAATGACATCCAAATGTTGAAGTGTGGTATAGATGAACAAATCTCTCCATATTCTGCTTCGAAGGAGATCGTAGTTACAGCGGAATAACAACCCTTAAGAGCAACAATAGAAACAACAACAACAGCAACAATGATAGTGATTATAATGATAATAGGAATGATAATGATAATAATGACATAAATAATAAAAATGATACTACTGCCACTACTACTACTGCCTAATACTACTACCGCTACTACTAATGATAATGATAATAGTCATAACAGTAACGGTGTTTTGCATTAAATGCAACCAAAGCAAAATATGCAGGAAAAATTACACACAACAGAAAAACTGGGTCAATGTAAAACGACTGGAGAGGGGAAGAGGAAGAGAGAGAGAGTTACTGAACAGATGAACTTCACGCAAATATAAAAGTGGAAGTTCATGTGCGTTCTTTGAAGTGTTCATGATTTTCAAATTGGTTGGGAGGCTTTTTTTTCTTACTTTTTTATGTTGTTCTCATTTTAATGGTTTGTACGAGATCGGATAGGCTGGATGTGGCTGTGGTTACCGAACTGTATGTCACGGGTCTGTGAGATAGCGTAGTCATCTTAGTATAACAGATAATACTTAACGTAATCTAAGACAATATTAGATGGAATGCAAACAAATACCAAATGATGAGATAAATAAGTGAGTAGGGGACAAAAGTATGAAAAGCTTACTTTAAAATATTACTTTTACATTACATTACATTACACCCTATGCATCTTTTTTTGCCCCCATCTCCTCTGTTAACAATTCTGCGAAAAAACGTTAACTAACTTTTCGGACGAAAACGTGACAAGCAAATTGAGGAATAGCGTTCATGTTTGCTGAGTTTTTTTATTCGCTGTCTGAAAATCACAAGTGAGTGAGTCAGGCGCTAATCACAATTGTTCCAGGTTCTCTTCCATACAAACTGTGTTATTGCACTTTTGGCAGCGTCTAGTCGCCCTCAAATATAGCTTAAAAAGAAGAGAAAATAGGTCACGAAGTTGAAATACGTAACATACCTGTTGCACTCCTGGCTGTAGAGGGAGAAAGTCATCTGAGAGCAGCCAGCACTGTTCTCCTGAATTCCCGACCCGCGTTTATGTTCCTAGAGTGTCCTATAAACAGATCCAGTGGGACAAGAGACTTCCATGGCTGCCTCGAACCCGTAGGTGTGCGTGAAGCCGTCCTGGTGGCGTTTCCTAGTTATCCGAAATGCTTCCCATTGATTACTAACAGGAAGCAGTGACGAGGTACTGAAATGCACAAGTCTATCTTAAACTAATTCGAGAGCGAACACTTGTATTCCCTAACAGATGATATGAGCAATGGTCAAAGCCAAGTGATGATGTGGTGATGTGTGCTGGGAGGAGGTGGAGCTAAAGTGAACTAAACTAGAAGTACAGCCGCGGAGGAAAGCTTGGGATACACCTATTCGAAGCTGTTCCGAAACTTCTGTCTCGACATTCAGAGACAAGGCTTGCGATATGCCTGGTCGAAGCTGTACCGAAAATCTCTGTCACAACAGGCAGAGACAAAGCTTGGGATTCACCTGGTCGAAGCTGTACCGAAAATCTCTGTCTCGAATAGGAAGAGACAGAGTCTGGAACACGCCTGGTTGTATTCAGCTATACCGACTCAGAAGAAACAGAAGGCTTGGGTTAGCTTGCAATAAGCACGTAAAGAAATCTCATTCGTCTCTTATGACTTCTGTTCACGAAAGAATCCGTAAACACATCATGTTTGTCTCCTCCACAAGTGTTACCACTGAGTCATTCGTGGAGTGAGACACATACATATGAGTGTTGTTTCTTGAGGAAACATAGCGCATACTGAAGTTCTTATGTTTATCAAGAAGATTCCCGGGTCCATTAATGATTCCCACCATTGATTACCACCGTACTCATGTTGCATCGTAATTACCACACATGACCCAACGTCTAGTAGCCCAAGAATCTTTATTTACCACAGCTCCGTAACAGTCCATCCCTCTAAGTTATGCAAATGCTTCAGTTAATGAGACCATCCAGAAACTTTGCTCTCGCCACGACGCATTTCCATTCCCGGTAATCATGCTGTTTTCTCGCTTATTTAGGAAATTTGCATGATTAGCAGGCTTCTCCAGCCATCACGATGATTAGCACCGTCCGCCAGCTATCAACAACAACCCACGAACGTACTCTGTCCAGCTGCAGTTTTATATTTTGCTTTTTGGAAGACAGGATTTTGAGAAAGATTGGACACTGTGCGTTTGTCTCGTTCGATGCAGTCTAGCTGCCACATTGTTTGGATCTAGATAATGCATTTAACTTTTTCTTTCATTTTGAAACTCTGTTGTCATCTGACTGCATCTCATTATGTAAAACTTTTCATGCGAAGTTCGTTAAACATGTTTTTGCTTATTACACTCCGTCCAGTTGTTTTACGATCTGTGTTTTTCAAAACATTTTTCATTTACCTTTTTAATAGAATTAAAACTCATTTTTCTTTCTAAATAACAATAAACTTAAGTTGTCGAAGAACCATTACCGGTTAGCAAATATCAAAAACAACTATTTTCTTCCATATTCAGATTTACTTTATCATTATTCAATACTTATTGCACTTGATCGCAGTTTCCCGTGTCAGCGAGGTAGCGCCAGGAAACAGACGAAGAAAAATCCATTCACTCATATACATACATACATACACGCTCATACACGTACACATACATACATATACAATATCAACATATATACATACTCATACATACACATGCACAGCCATATACATATATACCCATGTACATATTCCTACTCGCTTGCCTTTACGGAGGAGGGTAGATGTGTCGAAAATGAAATGTCTGGAGTTAGTATGTGGTGTGAACTGGTTTGATCGGGTAAGAAATTAAAGGCTAAGAGAGATGTGTGGTATTAGAAAGAGTGTAGTTGAGAGCGCTGAAGAGGGGTGTGTTGAAATGACTTGGACATATGAAGAGAATGAGTGAGGAGAGGTTGACAAAGAGGATATATGTGTCAGAAGTGGAGTGGAACAGAGAGAACAGGTAGACCAAATTAGAAATGGAGGAATGGGGTGAAAAAGATTTTGAGTGATCGGGGTTTGACCAGGTAGAAGGGTGAAAGACAGGCAAGGGATAGAGTGAACTGGAACAATGCGGTATACTGGGATCGACTTGCTATCAGTGGACTGAACGAGGGCATGTGAAGAGTTTAAGGTAAACCATATAAAGGTCTGTAGGCCCTGGTGATGGGGGGGAGATGTGGTTTCAGTGCATTACTCATGACGGCTAGAGAATGTATGTGGTCTTCATTCGTATGGTCCTGGCGCTATCTCGCTAGTATGGGAAACGGCTATCCAGTATGAATGTAGATACATTTCTTTTTTTCTCTCTGGATAGACAGACACCCACCTAGCCAGACATTACCTCACATGAACAGTAAACTAACTCAGCGGGCCAGTGTTTCTCGACCCACACGATTCGGAAAAAGACATTGAATAATCCTTATCGACCATGGTTTTATTTCCTCTTTGGCTATCATATTCCAAATGATCGTGAGATTAATCTTGCCTTACGAACGAGAAGTTAACGAAAAGGTTTGTGAATAGTATTCGTGAGAGCGTGACAGCTCTCGCTATGTAACTCGTGTAAGTGAAACGAAAATTTGTCTTCAGGTATGACGTGGGTCGTCGTGTGGCGCAGGTTGGTGGAGTCGGGGGAGGGGTGGGTTGGTTAGTTCTCTCTCCCTCGTCTGACGTTATTGTGAGCGGTGAGCATAACTCTCTTGTGTCAGGAAGGAAAACTCCATCACGGAATGTCGGCAAAGTAATGGAAGTTGGGGTACAGGGGTGGGAGGAGAGGGAGATGTGGGGGAGGAACTGGATAATCACGTTGTTGGTGTGTGTGTATGTGTGTGTGTGTGTGTGTGTGTGTGTGTGTGTGTATGTGTGTGTGTGTGTGTGTGTGCGTGTGTGTGTGTGTGTTGGTGAAGGGCGGGGGTGGGGGGAGAATAAGGGAGGCGGAGGTGTTGTGAAAGGATGGTCATGTGGTGCTGACGAGTCCCTGACGAGTTGTGAAGGACGGGGGATACGAAGGAGAGGACTTCTTATACACGGACGAGGGAGGGAGGGAAAAACATCCATGGAACCACAACAGCGAGAGAGAGAGAGAGAGAGAGAGAGAGAGAGAGAGAGAGAGAGAGAGAGAGAGAGAGAGAGAGAGAGAGAGAGAGAGAGAGAGAGAGGTTCCCGTGAATGGAATACAAATCCCTCACGACCAGCCAGCCAATAAGATATGCAGATGAGACTGGTAATCTCGACTACTCTAACAGGGGGAAACACGCCAACTGTTGGCCTCATTGGAACTCTTGTCAAGTTAGCCCAGCCTTCATCAGTCACTCGTGGAAACACTATTTGCAAATTGGTATTTGTTTCTGGCTAAATCTACGGTGATTATATTTTTTTCTGAAATGCTGAAACGATTGGGTAAAAAAAGTCTGCTTTTTTCCATGAGAAGTTTAAGATGAATTTTATTTCTCTCTCTCTTATTTTTTTTCCAGTTTTCTCTCTGGGTCTCATTTTATGTGTTCAAAGCTCAAATGTTTATCAAGAGTTTAAAGACTTCATGGCTACCAAAGCTTTTCAAGGCTTCGAGTTCTTATTTTTTTTCCCCTCTAACTCTCTCAAAACTTTCTTCGATATCAGTGTTTCCGAAGGCCTGAAAACTTTGGCGAGATTTCAAGGACTTTCTTGTGGTAAACTTCCCTAGGGAATCCAGATCTATGTAAGAGTTTCAAATCGTTTCTGAGGCTCAAAAGTTTCGTCAAGTATTGAAGGCCTCGTCGTATGACAGGAAGCATATATATATATATATATATATATATATATATATATATATATATATATATATATATATATATATATATATATATATGAAAGAGTGGATGCGGGGAGTCAAATATACACCATAAGCAGTATAAGAGCTGACAAGGAGACACACACACACACACACACACACACACACACACACACACATACACACACACACACACACACACACACACACACACACACACACACACACACACACACACACACACATCCGTACACCCACACACCGTACCCCAACAGCCTCTGACTTGCTGGCTATATCTCCCACCACAAGACTCTGCACAAGAAGGTTACTGCTTGAGTGCAAAAACCAATTTCTCGATGCGAATTCCTCCGCCGTTTTCGTTCGTCCATTATTTTGTGCGGTGGGTTCCAGGATATCAGAGAGGATGTTATGTATGGAATACAGTTTCTTTCCGTCGATTCCGAGATGCGGTGTGAGCTGGTTGTGGCGTTCGCTGAAGGAGCGGTGATAACATCGGCGACTGGAGAAGGGCGAGAGTGTAGTATGTTCTTTATATTCAACGTGAAAATACAAGAGAATGTTTAGTGGAACTATATCTGTCTCTTATCTCAGATACTCCTCCTTTCCTCTCTTTCTCTCTCTTTAGTTTAGCCTTATATCCCTCTGTCTGTTTGCCTGTCAGTTATCGTTACTCTCTCTCTCTCTCTCTCTCTCTCTCTCTCTCTCTCTCTCTCTCTCTCTCTCTCTCTCTCTCTCTCTCTCTCTCTCATTCTGATTAAAGTCAGATTCTTTCTTTTTCTCCTCTCTCTTTCTTCCGTCCTACTTCGGGATCAGGGGAATAGGATGTTACGTATGGAAATGATCTCTGTAAACAGACTGTATGAAGCAGTGTGGTCTGCGGTAGGCATACATGCACTATACCCTCTTTTAAAGTCCCCGTTCAATACCTAGTTTCTACTATCATCCTTTCCTGTGTATTCGAGGTCTAAGACCCATATCAGCACTATCGGGACTACTGTAATTCTAAGCACACTTGCCTTTCCTTTCACACGCTCCTTCACACACACCAAGGATTTTCAGCCCCTTTCTCTTCCACCCTCTGTTTCTCTTCAACCTCCATGGTACTACCTGCTATCACATTCACTCCCAGACACTTAAAGCACTCCACTTCTTCCGAAGGTTTAGCTAATAACCCAAGGTCATACTCAAACCATCCTGTCTCACCTCTTTATCTTAATAGCATTCATATTTACATTTACCTCCCTTCTTTTACATAATCTTCCAAACTCTGTCTCTTGATTCTGGAGTTTCCTCGCACGAGCGTTCTGCTGGAACCGCGTCATCTGCAAACAGCAACTGACTCACCTTCCATGCCTCATACTCCTAGCATGGTCAGAGATCATGACCTCAGATTCACGGTTACCGACGTGCTCAAGACTGGGTCGTCGTGCTCAAAGGTCGTTCCGTCGTGCTCGACGACCCTCATTAGAAGACGACTCAACGATACACTAAGGACAGGAAGGAACGCCTCGTCTGATTTCCTTGATGACTCTTTTTTCTCCCTGAGGTTCACCTAACTGAAGGACGAAGAAAAGCCACATTGATTTTCTTCAGAATCCTTTTTTGTCGATCCTCCTTTTCGTCTCCTAATCTTGTGGTGAACACATTCCGTCTCCCTCAGTTCTTGGGTGAAAGTTTTGGCCTCATTTAAAGATATTTGTGGAATCAGGTGGCGCCTCCCCGACCCTGTGTAGAAACCGTGGAATCTTTTGTTCGCTATTACTCGACACCATAAAAAAGTTGAAATGAAATTTTCCTCAATATATCCAGGGAGGCGAGGTCCTTGGCAAGACCTTCCCACTGTTTTTTTTTTTTTTTTTCAATTTTCTTTAGCGTCTCTCTTTTTTTTCTGCCTTTTTCTGCTAAGGGATTCGAATAGAATATCAGAACCTTATATACCATTAGGAACTAAGATCATGAATTTCATGCTTGATCCTTTTTCTGTCCATCTCAACTTCTCACATATCAACTGGTAAATCTTCTGAGTAGACAGGCAACGACCCCGATGATTAGACCTGGTGGATCATGGTTGATATGTGTCAAGAGCTTTGATTTCTTTCCTCGTCTGGACTTTTTATAGTCTTTATGCTTCTTCTTTCCTTGTGTCAAATCACTACAACACGTTTGACCAGTTACTGGTGGGATTTGAAGGAGATTTTGAGGAGGACATGTTGATGGTGTACGTTTGATAAGAGGATGGAAGACAGAACCAACCATGCTGGTGCACATGATGTGGGCGACGTCCTCGTCAAGTATGGTAACATTCTGGGATTAACTCACCTCGAGCGATAGTCTCTTTGACTCACCAGCAATAGATTAATGCGGTAGAACACTCGTATCTGCTTTAGAGAACCCAGTCTCTCCGGCCCGATGGGTGTTGTATAACCTTTGCTTCCAGGAGTTCTGCCAAGCCCTGGAGGAGATGCCACGTTAAGAGAAAGACTATGAGGTTTTTGTGTGAGGGACGTTAGTCGCCGGTACACCATTGGCGTAGACGCCCCTAGAGTCGCCTTATTCACTCGGCGATCCTGCCGTCAAGGATCCTTAATGAGCGAGGACGCAAGCTCATCGGGATCGCCAGGGGACGCTAGGGAGGTGAGCTGCTGACGTGTTTTACTGACTCATCATCGCCATCCAACGAAGGGATGTCTCTTGTGTTTTTGGGTTAAACCCATAGCCAGGAGGGCTGATTGAACTCCATTATTCTCTCTCTCTCTCTCTCTCTCTCTCTCTCTCTCTCTCTCTCTCTCTCTCTCTCTCTCTCTCTCTCTCTCTCTCTCTCTCTCTCTCATGGCTTCGAAACCCGACAATGAAACTTCCTACTAGATTGGCCCTATTGTAATACAACAAGTCGTGCAGATCGTAAGCTTTTGATGGCACATACGTAACCTTTATCAGTTATAAAAAGCTTTGGACCTGCGTCTCTGTAAAAAAGAATGATGAAATGCAGCTGATAAATACTAGTGAATGAGTTTAACGCTTGCGACACTTTACTCCCTTTCTGAAGGCTATGACCAACCCCAGCATCCTCCCTTCTTCCTTTGCACAACGTGGGAGATCATCAATAACACCAGGAAACCTGGGAAAAACACAAACATTACTGAGTCTCAACACTGTCCAAGACGAGACGCGAGGCGAATCACAGGAGTCGTTGTTTTTATGCAAGGGGCGGGCTCTGAGGGCATTTCAAGACGATGGGCGTGCCACAGAGGGGAATTTCAGGATATGGAACGTACCACATAGGGCGTCTTTTGAAGGCAAAGGGCGTACCATAGAGAGCGTCACTTCAAGACAAGTGGCGGGTTAGTGAAGCCATTTCAAGTAGAGAGTTTCGACAGGAACCTGACCTTCTGTAATGGCTGTAGAGGCTCCAGCTAGACTAGCTCACATTGCCAGGGGCCAACTTTCAGGGTAATTTTCCCAGGAATGGCAGTGACCAACAGTGCTCGTGTCGAGGGTAATTGTTCCAGCAGTATCACCGTTCAGTGTCCCATCAGTGTCAATGACCAGAAGCAACTAAATACAAACAGCTGAGATCGATCTCTGTGGAGACAGAGGAGGGCGAGGCTCGTCCTAAAGTTGCACTGGTGCTTCTGATGGGGGAGTTGGCTGGCCAGGGTTATAATGGGGGTGGTGTGGGGGAGTTGGCTGGCCAGGGTTATAATGGGGGTGGTGTGGGGGAGGCACTGGCTGGCCAGGGTTATAATGGGGGTGGTGTGGGGGAGGCACTGGCTGGCCAGGGTTATAATGGGGGTGGTGTGGGGGAGGCACTGGCTGGCCAGGGTTATAATGGGGAGGGTGTGGGGGAGAAGCTGGCTGGCCAGGGTTATAATGGGGGTGGTGTGGGGGAGGCACTGGCTGGCCAGGGTTATAATGGGGGTGGTGTGGGGGAGGCACTGGCTGGCCAGGGTTAAAATGGGGGTGGATGAGGAAGGCGCTGGCGAGGCAGGATTATAATGGGGGTGGTGTGTGGCAAGCACTATCCAACCAGAGTTGCAATGGGGGATGGTGTGGTAGAGGCATTGGCTGGCTAGAGTTATAATGGGGATGGTGCCCGGGACCTGGGGTAACCACGGAACAGTGAAGGGAGTAAATGTTAGAGATAACAGAAAACCTGACGAGTTTATCTGCTCGAGAGCAGTGACTGTAACCTGAATTCCTTATCCATATAGACGGAGATAGGATTGTGATGCAGAGGGCTGGCTCTTCCCTACACACCACTCCCTGTGGCGTATCAGCCAGCAGGGAGATATCTACGTAGGGACATGGTGTGGTCTGGAGGGAATATACTGAAATAGAAGTCTTATAGGAAAGGATGAATGGAACACACATCCGATCCAATTATAGCTCCCCTGATACTCTGGGGAAGCAGGATTTAGGCCACTACTCTGGAAAGAAAGTGAAAGAAATACGTTCATATCCCATTGTCAGTCCTGAATAGGCTTATTCATTAATAATCATCAGTCCCACTGAAATATTTGTCGAGTCGTTTTCTGAATTACTGGTAGTCTTTTGTATTGGTAGCCTGCTGTATTGATGGCCTTTTGTACTGATAGTCTTTTGTATTGGTAGCCTGCTGTATTGATGGCCTTTTGTACTGGTAGTCTTTTGTACTTGACAGCCTGCTGTATTGATGGCCTTTTGTACTGGTCTTTTTTTACTAAATGCCTTTTGTATTGACAGTCTTCTGTACTCGTAACCTTTTGTATCGGTAATCTTTTTGTAGTGATAGCCTTATGTACTGATAGCTTTTCTGTATTGGTATCCTTTTGCACTGATAGCCTTTTGTATTGATAACATTCTGTATTGATAGCGTTTTGTGCTGATAGCTTTGTTAATTACATCTTCCCTTTAATTTCATACTATTATTTCTGGTAACTGCATCTCTGTTAAACATGAAGAAAGTATATTGGGTTTTAATACCCAAACTATAAAGTATTTTGAAACGTTTTGTAAGATCTCTACGGAGTCTGAACGTTTTTGAGACGGTATGATCTCAGATCTGTGAGCTTTTCTCCGTAAAGTTAATTTCTATGTGGCGGAATGAGTGTTGTTGCTCTTCTTTGTATTCTTTCTAGTTTTTCTCCGTCTTTGATGAATTTTTGTGACCAAGAATTGAATAACGTTATCTGAGTGTGATCTAGCTAAGAAGATGTTTAAACGTAAGGATTATGTCTCAAGTTGCATAGGTCATATTTCTTGTTATGAAGCTTGGCATTCTGATTTCCTGATTAGATACAGATAAACACCGTCTTACGTATTTCAGGTCACCACTGATTATGTCTCCTAGGTCATATTCTACTTGCACTTTTAACAATAATCTACGGTTTTATATTACGAAGTATTCTATACTCGTGCAGGTCTTTATCAACAAAATGCATAACTTTGCGTTCGTCTTCAGCGTAGTCCATATCCATTGTCTCGAACCACTGCATCAGTTCCCTAAACCTCTTTGAATCATCAAACGATCGTCCTTTGTTTAGTCACTTTATTCCTCATTTTATGTCACAGGTGAAATTGGGAGATTTCCTCTGGTAAGTCCTGCCCTGCCTCCAGGTCACGGATTTACGTAATGAAATTATGAACCTTTAACCTGACTGATCCCTGTGCCACTCCACCTGCTGCGAGTGAGCGCCAGTCGGACTCTCACCCCATTTTATACCACTCGGTTTCTGTCAGCCAGTCTGTGTGACCCGCTGGCACACACGATCCCTATACTGTGTAAATTCATTGTATTTAAGAATTTCTCACTTGTTACTTTATCGTGAGCTTTTTGAAGTTAACGTATTTAACAAACGAGGGTTTTAGCTAATTTCGTTAATTCATATATTAAAGAGCTTTGTTAAATTCGTTAAACATGATCTGGTTATTACCGAACTTTTGATGATTTCCAGTAATTATTCTATCAAGTAAAAAATTCGTTAATTCTATCCCTTATTAGTGTTTATTACAGCCGGAGCAAGACTGATTGGGCAATCATTCTAGTCATCTTCTATTATCTCCTTTTTTTGTTTCAGTAAACTGCTGTTACATTCGCGAACTTCCAATCACTGATCACAATTTTTTTTTCTAATGCTAAGATGACTTGATTTTAGTGGTAAAAAATGCTATTTGTTGAACAACTTATTTTCTTTTATTATTTAGATAGAGTTCATTAGCGCTACCTGAGTTATTTTCAATGTAACTTTCCTCTATATCTATGTACTCCATATTTCTCAATGTCTTGCGAGTCTAGTTTGCATCATATATACTTAGGAGAATGGTCTGTGATTTTGGCATCGTGATAAAAAAGAAAGAACATTTTACCACAGGGAATAGAAATACTTGTTTGATAACAAAGCCATTTCTTTGCATTCATTTGTTAGTGTTGTTACCCATAACATTCTTGGTAAACTTCATCATTCATGACATATTTGAAGATTATTATCTTAGGATTACATTTTATGAGGAGTTACATTCTTTTTTAATCCTTTTTATCTGACTGATTTTCTTCTCACAGTCTCCATGTAATCTTATTTACATAACCCTGATCCTGGGCATTGTATTTACATAACCCTGATCTTGGGCATTGTATTTACATAACCCTGATCCCGGCCACTGTCATTCACTCTAAATTTCTTATCCGAATTTATTCTACGTCTTATAAAATCGTTTATACCTTTCCAGTCTGGTATCTTTTACTCATTTTTGCTCGTTTTCTTTCTGGGAACATTACTTCTCTCTAGAATTTGTAACATATTTTTAAACTACACGACTTCTTTTCACTTGCAAGTTTATAATATTGATATTCCGATGCATTTTATGGACGTTTTTTGCTAGGATATTTGGCATCATATCGATTTCCTTATCCTTAAATTGGATAATGAACCTGAACGTCTACCTTGATAATCACAGTCTCTCAATTGTCTATCATTGTGGTCACCTCTGCCTTCTTCTCATCAAATTACACCGTATTTGCCACCCTGCCTCATTACCACATAACCTCAGCTTCCCATTAATGTTTCCCATTGCTTTCTTGTTTTCGCTCTATTTAAACGACCTATTGTATGTTTCACATGAGAAATGTAAGATAGTCCCACCTTCTTTTCTGGAAAAGAAACTCTTTCGTGAGCTGTGCCAGGTGTGGAGGGTGATAATGGGTAATAGGATGGAATTGGTGAGCGACTAGGGTTATCATGGGGGAGATTAATGGGTGCCGGCTGGTCAGGGTTATAATGGGTGAAGGGTAAGGCTGCTGGATAACCAGGGTCATAATGGGGAAGGGTAAGTGGGCGTTGAGTGGTCATAATGGGGTAGAGGTGAGGGGTGTTCAGCCACCAGGGTTATAACGTGGGAGTTGCTGGGGTGGTGAGTGTTCGGGTACCTAATGAGGGAGAGGTTGGGGCGCTGGCTGGCCCGGAACAGAGGGAGGAGTGGGTGTGAAAGTGCTTTGTGGTCGGGGACCTAATGAGAAAGGGGTGACGGGTGGTACTAGTGATGGTAGAGGGGATCTAGGGGACCTGGATGGTCATGGCTATGATGGGGTGGTATGGGAATGTCCTGTGCGGCCGGGGACACAACAGCAAAAGGGGTAGGGGTAACTAGGAGGTTGCTATAGGAAAGAAAAGCGGCCATGGGCGACGTGAAGGAGAAGAAGAAAGTGGTTAGAAGGTTCAAAATAGGAGATGGTAGTGGCCACGGAGGTGATCAGAGAGGGGGAAGCTGATGAAGGAGGGTGGGTGGATGGAGGCGGTTAGGGGTGGAATGAAATGGAGAGGGATTTGATAGGGAAGGGGGAAGGGTGGGGGAAATGGCCTTGGGGTTACGAGAGGTCGCCGGGCGGTGTTGGTGGGGGAGGAAGTGGTCAGGAGTTAATGGAGAGTGGAGGTGGCGGCCAAAGGTGGCGAGTCAGCATCGTTGTGTTGTGGTGTTGCTGACGAAGGAGAGGATCAACATGGCTTACATGGCTCCGCCGGTGAAGGACAAGGCGCGTTGGGAAGCGAAAGTAGGTAGACAAGTAGATAAGTAGGTAGATAGGTAGATAAGTAAGTAGATGGTCGGATATCAGAACATTTGTCTCAAAGAGCAAATTGGAGAAGGATGAAAAGTAGGAATTCAAAGGACGGGAAGATGAGTTACACAGGAAGGGCGAGGCGGGATGACCTTTCCAACTAGAGCTGAGACGATTATTTTCTTTTTTTTCGCCTGTGTATTCAGTGGCATGTGGGCTTTTTTCCTCTGAATGGCGTTGTTTGTGTTAGTGGCTTTATTCCTTCTGTGCAGTTGTGCGTTTTGGATGTTCTGTGCTTTTTAAATTCACATTTTAGTCGTTCAATTCTCACTGTGGTAATTATAGATTGAGGCTTCGCTATTATCTTTTTTATTTATTTTTTGGGGGTGTGGGGCACCAAATACGTTTTCTTCTCCGACTTTTCAGGAGGGGTCTTCTCAATTCTCACTCTACTGACGTTCTTAGCTCTTCTGTGGATGATGGGCGAATCTGGTTATTCTACCTTATATCGTTGGTGGAGCTGCTTCACCTTAGGGCCGTCGTGAAAACAGCCCTACAGGGCCTGGTGGAGCACGCTTCTCCTGACGCGGCTACGGCAGGATCCAAAGCGAGCTGTATTAAGGGGTTTTACTGAGAATCGTAGACACACGGAATTTCCCTAACTCCACCGTGACAGCTTCTCCAAGATGCAGAGAAGACACGACTTCCTAACCCAGGGATGGGATGCTGGAGAGTAAAATGAGAGGGAATTGTTCTCAAGTAGACTGCCATGAAGCCAGTGTAAGAGGGGATGGATATTTGAATAGGGATGAAGCCAGTGGAAGAGGGGATCCCCTAACGTTTGACCAAGATGAAGCCAATGGAAGAGGGAATGGGTCTAACTTGGACTGTGATGAAGTCAGTGGAAGAGAGGATGCATCTGAATTTACTTAGATATGAAATCAGTGGAAGAGGGGGATTGGTTTCTTAGATTGGGTTAAAGAATAGTAAGTTGATTTCATACAGATGAAATGGAAGTCAATAGAAGAGGGAGTGGGTGGAATCGGGAGAGAGTGTAAGGTGTAGTGGGGTATCAGGACTTTTAGTATTATGGGGTAGTGACTGGAGATGAACGATGGGGGTCTGGAGTAGAAAGGTCAAGCGGCTGGGGAAGCGAAGGATGGAATGGGGAAATGGGGGAGGACCTCCTCATCGAAATAGGATGCGAGGAAGTTCTCTGGGGTATGATGAGGTGGTTGTATGGGGAGCGAAACAGTGGGTCTCAGGTTTGCAGCGGGGAGAGAGAGAGAGAGAGAGAGAGAGAGAGAGAGAGAGAGAGAGAGAGAGAGAGAGAGAGAGAGAGAGAGAGAGAGAGAGAGAGAGAGAGAGAGAGAGAGAGAGAGAGAGAGAGAGAGAGAGAGAGAGAGAGAGAGAGAGAGAGAGAGAGAGAGAGAGAGAGAGAGAGAGAGAGAGAGAGAGAGAGAGAGAGAGAGAGAGAGAGAGAGAGAGAGAGAGAGAGAGAGAGAGAGAGAGAGAGAGAGAGAGAGAGAGAGAGAGAGAGAGAGAGGAGCGTCGTGGGGAGAAGGGCTAGGATGGGATAGACCCAATATATATCCAGGGCCTAGATCCAATTAGTGGGATGGAAGAAAAAAAAAAATTGCAGAAGTGTCTGGGTTGTCCTGGGTCCCTGGCTGGCACGAGTGGGTCATGGTGGGCTCTGGACTGACCACTAGGGGGGGGGGGGGCACCGGTGGGTCATGGTGGGCTCCGAACTGACCACTGGGGTGTTGCCTCTAACCCCCTGTGAGGTTTATGACAACCCCCACCTACTGCCATGATACAGGGGGTCGTGTATTCATGAGGGACAAAAAAAGAATATAGAGGATTCTATTCATTTCATGATAGATATCTATAGCGTTTGAGGAATTCAACCTAACCTAACCATGGTGAAGAAGAGATTCTCATCCACATAATGTATGATTCGACAGATCATCTATAGAACCAGATAGTACTGAGCTGTGATGGAGCTTTAATTCTCGTAGTGTTCGAAATAAACAATTCTCATCCAGTAATAGTAACACTAAGGCATCCATCTTTTATTTGTTTGAAATTGATTCTCAGTCGATGAGAGAATACATGGGAAGACCTGTAATATAGGAATCCCGACCCAGTCATGGACCAGGATGATATTTTTTTCAGCCAATCAGAATAGAGGAGATTGTCTGCAGCCAGTGAGAGTCCATGAGGTTGTTTCCAGCCAATGAGAATACAGGATATTATTTCCAGCCATTGAAAATCCAGGAGTTTGTTTCCAGCCAATCATAAGAGAATGAAGAATGTTTTCATTCTGGTTTAAGAGGAGATGTACTTTAACCTAAACATGGAAAGAAAAAGAGAAGAGATTCGTAGCTAATCAGAGGAGAAAGAGGAAAGAGGATATGCTCAGCCAATCAGAAAGGATGAGGCTATCACCGTCCACTAATAGGAGAGAAGCCAATCATGGGAGAAGAGGCGCGTCTCTACTATTCATGGGAACAAAGACGATTATGTCTCCTGCT
>NC_092229.1:3869994-3897494 GCF_036320965.1 Panulirus ornatus
TTTAGTAGGGCGCACATCTCTCTCTCTCTCTCTCTCTCTCTCTCTCTCTCTCTCTCTCTCTCTCTCTCTCTCTCTCTCTCTCTCTCTCTCTCTCTCTCTTTTTCTTGGCAGGACTTCGGTGCTGTAACCCGCTTCGTTCAGTTCTGGGTAGCCCTTGGAGCAGGCAAAGCAGACATTATCACATTAGCATCCTGTGTCAACATGTTGGGGGGTGAGGAGAGGTAGGTCCCTTGCACCTGTCTCCCTCTCGTGTCTTAGAGGGATGCCCCGCCACATCGACAGCTTTTGGGAACGAACCAACGACCGTGTATAAGGACACCAAGAACGTGTCCTCATAGGCGAAAGAAATACGTCTCAGTCGACTAACATCCATAAGGATATGACCCAATTACCTCGTCACTTCCTTGCTTTGGGATGATCCATAGTTCCCTCGCGCGGTTATGCACTTGTTCTCCCGTCAGCGAAGAAGGCTTGATGAGAACTGTTCACCAAGAATAGAAATATAGGACATACCTAGGTACATCATCAAACCATATCTTGAACATATAATGATAATGGACATTTATCGTTGGTGTTCTACATTACACTGATTTCCTTTCACGTATAATATCTTCCAGTAGTTCTTTCTGCTCTTCTACGCCAGGCTGCGTTACTACATCACACGGTTGACGAGTCGTAACTGTGGCATTTTGGACGACCTTTTAGACTACTAGCTCTGCAGAAGGCCTCACACAATCAGAAAGAGGGAGGCTGGGTGGCGGAGATGATGCTTGGATAAAACATGTCTGGTAAACCCTCCAACGACGTCATTAAACGTGGATGAAAAAGACAAGTTTACGAAGTGTAATTGTAGGAAGCGTTAACTGTACCAAGACTGGGTTTGCATATCCTACACACTGTACAACTGACAATTTCAAATATACCAGTCAATCGTACTGTCTATTTTGCAAACTTCCTGAAAGATCTAAAGTCATATTACTCATTTTCACAATGGTACTCATTTCACACAGAGCGTCATAGTGAAAATTGTAAGTTTTCACCATCTTACACAGTGATCCTTCTAGCGAACCTCCTGAACATGATTTTGTGTCCAGGTATGGATTTTCTATATTCGGATACCTTAATGGAACGTAAGAGAGTCGAACATTTTTCTCCAACGCTATTCTCCAGCTTGTTTTCCCCATAAGTGACGAGACTATATCGACGATATGAAGGGTATTCTCGTGAAGAGCGGAGTTCATTAAGGTCGAGAAGTAGAAACTTGACAGTAAGAGCAGATGGCATTAGACAACGAAGCAGAAGTTATACAATCCATACGAAAGTATTAACGTTCAATCTGAGACACAACTTTACCTTGTTTCATTCAAATAGGACAACATCTGAAGTAAGATGACACTGAAACTTGTGTATGGAAACTTTCATCTCTAAATCAAAGTTAGAAATGTATGATAAAGCCTAAGACTCTGCTAAACTGCCATTATCAGTGTTTAGGACAAAATTCTCTGACGCTGATTTATAAGAGGTTTAAAATCGTGTCATAACAACATGGAGGAACTTTTGACCACTTATCATGCGATGAATTCATCAAGTATTTTGTGGTCGTTCTTGTGGTCTGGTAAGACAAGGGGGCGTGAAGGCCTGGGAGATGGTGAGGGCGTGGAGGCTAAGGAAATGGTGAGGGCGTGGAGGTCAAGGTGAAGGTGAGGGCGTAGAGCTAGGAGGACGGTGAGGACGTGGAGGCCAGTGAAAAATCGATGTCGTGGAGGCCAGGGAGACGGTGAGGGCGTGGAGGCCAGTGAGAAATCGAGGACGTGGGGGCCAGGGAGAAGGTGAAGGCGTGGAGGCCAGGGAGAAGGTAAGTGACAGAAAACCAGATCTCTGACCAGCAAGGTCCTCCCACACGACAGATCCCAGCCATCACTCTCAACACCTCCCAAGGTAATCCAATTCTCCCTCCTCACATGTCCTCACCCACGAGGGTGAGGAAGACCAGGTTCTAGCCCATAGAGCACGTCCAGGGAGACTCATCGACACAGACAGATCAGAAGAATGTCACGATGCTGTCTTCTTTTTATTTTTTTGAAGGGACCATTGTATTGACGAACGCTCAATAGAGGGTTTCGTCTGATCAGCGGCTTTGGGAAGGTACTAAACATTCTGGATGTCAGCTGTTTTGTTTTCAATAGGGAGTCTCGATGGCCGCTCTTGATGACTTCATCAGCAATCCTGTCCACAAAGGTTTTATTTTATATTTTTTCTTTTTGCTCAGGACGGGGGAGGCTGATTAAGCCGGCAGGTCTTATGGCATGGAGGGAAAGAGTAGACGGGATAAAGTGACTCGAATTTGTCTGGGGAGTGTGAATTCAAATGGGTTTATGAAGTGGGAGGGAGGTTGCTTACAAGGTTGTTTTAGTGTGTGTATGGCATGCCTGTGTTGTGTAAGCTGAGTGTGAGGTGATCTTTGAGTAGAGGTTACTGAAGTGTAAGACAGGAGTAAGCTTTTTTTCTAAAAAAAGCTAACCACTACATCACGGAGGCCCATATATATATATATATATATATATATATATATATATATATATATATATATATATATATATATATATATATATATATATATATATATATATATATATATATATATATATACATATATATATATATATATATATATATATATATATATATATATATATATATATATATATATATATATATATATATATATATATATATATATATATATATATATATATCGGAAAGGATCACAATTTTGCGCGTGATCAAGATATTCCTATGAGTCCACGGGGAAAATGAAACACGAAAAGTTCCCAAGTGCACTTTCGTGTAATAATCACATCATCAGGGGAGACACAAGAGAGAAATATAACAGTCAGTTGATATACATCAAAGAGACGGAGCTAGGACGCCATTTGGTAAACATGTGATTGTCCAAAAACAATACAACGAGAGTTCATAAACTTATCATTTTACAAATCTTATCAACAATAGAATTATCTAATTTGTATAGACCATCACTAATATCAAGATTATAATTTTTTGTGTATTTAATAATGGAAAATTCAATGATAATTCTCTTACTAATAGAGTTAGAGTTAACAACTGAGATGGCGTTACTCCAGTCAGTACAATGATCATAGTTTTTAACATGATTAAACAAGGCATTTGATTCTTGTCCCGTTCTTATACTATATCTATGTTGCTTAAGTCTAACAGAAAGATCCTTACCAGTCTGACCAACATAAAATTTATCACAGTTTCCACAAGGAACTTTATAGATGCAGCCAAGAGAATTTTCTGGTGAATTCCTCATTAAGATATTCTTTATAGTATTATTGTTGCTAAAGGCAACATTTACATTAAAGGATTTAAGCAACATGGGAAGCCAAGTGAAATTATTATTAAAAGGGGAACTAAAAGATTCTTGGTGTCAATGGGAGGTTTGGGCTCAACTCTATAAAATGATTTCTTTGCTAACTTAAGGGATTTATCAATGAAAGATCTAGGGTACTTTAACTTAGATCCAATAAAATATATCTTCTCAAACTCATCATCAATAAACTCTGGACTGCAAATATGTAATGCCCTAAGGAACATAGACTGAAATGATGATAATTTAACTCTGTCATGTTGAGATGAGCAATAATGGATATATGAGCATACATTGGTGGGTTTTCTGTATATGCTAAACTTAAACTTGTTTCCTTGTCTATGGATCATGCAATCTAAAAATGGTAACATACCATTATTTTCATTTTCCACAGTAAATTTGATGGAAGGTACTAAATTGTTAAGTAAGGGGAGAAATATTTGTAAATTTTCATTTGTTGGCCAAACACAAAGAACATCATCTACATACCTAAACCAAATTGCATTAGAAGGTAAGATATCCTTTAGTAATTTTGTTTCAAAAAATTCCATATAGAAGATTACTTAGTACAGGTGAATGAGGGTTAATCATTGCAATACCAAATTTTTGAGTATAATAATCTCCATTAAATTGAAATACACAGTCTTTTACATGCAATTTCATCAGTTCAATGAAATTAGACTTTGAGACAGGTAAATGAATATCATCCAAGACATCAAATAAATATTCTAAAAGGTCATCAACTGGAACTCTAGTGAAAAGTGAGGAAACATCAAAGCTAACTAGTTTGAAATCGAAATTAATATTGATATTGTTTGGCATGTTGACTAAATCTACATTGTTCATGATATTAGAATTTGATACCTTACCCACTAAAGGGCTTAATAAGGAAACTAACCATTTTGACAATTTATATGTGATGGAGCCTACTGAAGTCACTATAGGTTCTGCTGGAAAATTCTGTTTATGTGTTTTGATAAGTCCATACATATATGGCAATGAAGGGGACAAAGATGACAAATTTTTGACAAGAGAAATGTTACCTTTCAACAACAACTTCATTTCTATATAGAAGTGAGAATTAACTGCTTCTAAGGGATTCTAATGACAAATACTCATTATAATGTGTTTTTAAAGGAAATCTCTTTTTATGAGAAAAATGCCAAAAATTGAAGGTATTTTTTCGCTCAAAAAACTTTTTATTTCAAAATTGAATTCTATCACATTCAAACACTTCTATACTTGAATCAATCAAGGAAAATATATAATAATGCTCTTAGTTACCTATAGATATCCTATAACAACGATGCAAATTATCAGAAAATTCTTTCAAATGCACGTATTTAAACAGCATAATTAACGGTCATAAAGACGACGAAACAGCATTTTAAGCCGAGATTTGAATTCAACATGAAAAATACTCCTTATAATGAGTTTTTAAGGGAAATATATTTTTCTGAGAAAAATGCTAAAACTTGAAGGTAATAGTTCAGGGTTATTTTTTCGCTCAAAAAACTTTTTATATCAAAATTCAATTTTATCACATTCAAACACTTTTATACTTGAATTAATCAAGGACAATGTATGATAATGCACTTAGTTACCTATAGATATCCTGTAAAAACGATACAAATCATCAGAAAATACTTTCAAATGTACGTATTTAAACAGCATAATTAACGGTCAATAAGACGACGAAACAGCATTTTAAGCCGAGATTTGAATTCAACATGAAAAATACTCCTTATAATAAGTTTTTAAAGGAAATCTATTTTTCTGATAAAAAAGCTCAAAAAACTTTTTGTTTTAAAGTTGAATTTTATCATATTCAAACACTTCTATACTTGAATTAATCAAGGAAAATATATAACAATGCTCTTAGTTACCCATAGATATCCAGTAAAAACGATGTAAATCATCCGAAAATTATATCAAATTTACGTATTTAGACGGTATAATTAACGGTCATAAAGACGACCAAACGGCATTTTAAGTCGAGATTTGAATTCAACATAACAAATACTCCTTATAATAAGTTTTTAAACGAAATCTATTTTGATGATAGAAATGCCAAAGAATTGAAGGTTCAGGGTATTTTTTCGCTCAAAAAACTTTTTGTTTTAAAGTTGAATTTTATCATATTCAAACACTTCTATACTTGAATTAATCAAGGAAAATATATAATTATGCTCTTAGTTACCTACAGATATCCTGTAAAAACGATGCAAATCATCCGAAAATTCTTTCAAATTTACGTATTTAAACAGCATAATTAACGGTCATAAATACGACCAAACGGCATTTGAAGCCGAGATTTGAATTCAACATGAAAAATACTCCTTTAATGAGTTTTTAAAGGAAATCTATTTTTCTGAGAAAAATGCCAAAAATTGAAGGTAATAAATAGCTCAGGGTATTTTTTCGGTCAACAAACTTTTTGTTTTGAAATTGAATTTCAACATATTCAAACACTTCTATACTTGAATGAATCAAATAAAATATGTAATAATACCCTTTGTTACATATAGATGTCCTGTGAAAACGATGCAAATCATCCGAAAATTCGTTCAAATTTACGTACTTAGACGGCATAATTAACGATCATAAAGACGGCCAAACGGCATTTTAAGCAGAGATTTGAATTCAACATGAAAAATTCTACTTACAATGAGAATTTTAAGAAAATCTATTTTTCTGAAAAAAATGCCAAAAATTGAAGGTAATAGTTCAGGGTATTTTTTCGCTCAAAAAACTTTTAATTTCAAATCGAATCTTATCACGTTCAAACACTTCTATACTTGAATAATCAAGGAAAAATATATAGATATTGCTCTTATTACTATAGATATCTGTAAAAACGATGCAAATATCAGAAAAGTTTTTTAAAATTTACGTATTTAAAAGCATAATAAACGGTCATAAAGACTACAAACGCTTTTAAGCAGAATTTGAATTCAACAAACAAATTTCCTTATAATGAGTTTTTAAGGAAATCTATTTTTGAAAAAATGCTAAAATTAGCGTATTTTTCGCTCAAAAAACTTTTATTTTAAAAGAATTTTAATCCATTCAAACCTTCTTACTTAATTTTATCAAAATTGAATTTATCATATTCAAAACATTCTATACTTGAATAATCAAGGAAAATATAAATAATGCTCTTAGTTACCTATAAATCCTGTAAAAACGATGCAAATCATCGAAATTTTTTAAAATTTACGTATTTAACAGCATATAAACGGTCATAAAGAACAAACGGATTTAGCGAATTTGAATTCAACATAAATCTCCTTAAATGATTTTTGAAATTATTTGAAAAATAAATTAGTATTTTTGCTCAAAAAATTTTATTTCAAAATGATTTTACACCAAACATTTAACTAATTATCAGAAATAATATATGCTTGTTACTATAGAATCCGTAAAAAACATGCAAAGAATTCAGGATTTTTTCAAAACGTTTTATACAATTAATTACGTCAAAACACAAACGATTTAACGAAATTGAATCAACATAAAAATACTTTATAATGTTTTAAAGGAAATCTATTTTTATAAAATGCAAAATGAGGTAAAAAGTCAGGGTATTTTACTCAAAAACTTTTATTTAAACAAATAACAATTCAACACTTCTATACTTGAATTGACAAGGAAAATTTTAAAAATGCCTAATATAGTATGTAAACGGTAATTAATTTCGTCAAAAATTTTTATTTCAAATTAATTTTTCATAAAACACTAGCTTATTAAGTCAAGAATTTAATTCAACTTAAATTACCTATAATATGAAATTAAGAAAATATATTCTGTAAATCCAAATATGTAACAGATTTTTCGTCAAAAAAACTTAATCGAATTAACAATTTGAAATTCAACTGAAAAATATCAAAATATAATTTTAGATACTATTTTCGTAAAGCAAAAATTAAGAAATTTTCAAATAGTTAAGGGATTTAATAAAAACACTTAATAATTTAAGCTTATCAATTCAAACTAAATACTTATAATCGGTAAAGAAATATTTTGTTAAATAAATTGTAAAAAGATTAATATTCAAAATTTTTTATTTCGAATTAACACATATTAACACATCAATACTAAAACGGAATTTATAAATTGATTACATATAAATATCTTATAAAGTTTTTAAGAAATATTCTTTTAAAATCTAAAAGATAATTAAGGTCATAATTCGCCAAAAACTTTTTATTCAAATTGAATTTTATACATTCAAATATTTTATGAATAATTATTTTAGAAAAATGAAAAAATTGAAGGAATAGTTCAGGTATTTTTTCGCTCAAAAACTTTTTATTTCAAAATTGAATTTATCACATTCAAACACTTCTATACTTGAATCAATCAAGGAAAATATACAATAATGTTCTTAGTTACCTATAGATATCCTGTAAAAACGATGTAAATCATCAGAAAGTTTTTTAAAATTTACGTATTTAACAGCATAATTAAACGGTCATAAAGACTACCAAACGGCATTTTAAGCAGAGATTTGAATTAACATAACAATATCTCCTTATAATGGTTTTTAAAGGAAATCTATTTTTTGAGAAAAATGCAAAAATTGAGGTAATAGTTCAGGTATTTTTTCGTCTCAAAAAACTTTTTATTTCAAATTGAATTTTCATTTCAAACACTTCTATACTTGAATGAATCAATGAAATATATATATAATGCTCTTAGTTACCTAAAGATATCCTGTAAAAACGATGCAAATCATCAGAAAATACTTTCAAATTTACTTATTTAAACAGCATAATAAACGGTTATAAAGACGACCAAACGGCATTTTAAGCTAAGATTTGAATTCAACATGACAAATACTCCTTATAATGAGTTTTTAAAGGAAATCTATTTTTCTGATAAAAATGCCAAAAATTGAAGGTAATAGTTCAGGGTATTTTTTCGCTCAAAAAACTTTTTATTTCAAAATAGAATTTATCACATTCAAACACTTCTATACTTGAATGAATCAAGGAAAATATATAATAATGCTCTTAGTTACCTATAGATATCCTGTAAAAACGATGCAAATCATCAGAAAATTCTTTCAAATTTACGTATTTAAACAGCATAATTAACGGTCATAAAGACGACCAAACGGCATTTTAAGCAAGATTTGAATTCAACATGAAAAATACTCCTTATAATGAGTTTTTAAAGGAAATCTATTTTTCTGAGAAAAATGCCAAAAATTGAAGGTAATAGTTCAGGGTATTTTTTCGATCAAAAACCTTTTTATTTCAAAATCAGAATTTTATCACATTCAAACACTTCTATACTTGAATTAATCAAGGAAAATATATAATAATGCTCTTAGTTACCTATAGATATCCTGTAAAAACGATGCAAATCATCAGAAAATTCTTTCAAATTTACGTATTTAAACAGCATAATTAACGGTCATACAGACTACCAAACGGCATTTTAAGCAGAGACTCGAATTCAACATGACAAATACTCCTTATAATGAGTTTTTAAAGGAAATCTATTTTTCTGATAAAAATGCCAAAAATTGAAGGTAATAGTTCAGGGTATTTTTTCGCTCAAAAAACTTTTTATTTCAAAATCGAATTTCATCACATTCAAACGCTTCTATACTTGAATTAATCAAGAAAAAAATATAATAATGTTCTTAGTTACCTATAAATATCCTATAAAAACGATGCAAATCATCAGAAAATTCTTTCAAATTTACGTATTTAAGCAGCATAATTAACGGTCATAAAGACTACCAAATGGCACTTTAAGGAGAGATTCGAATTCAACATGACAAATACTCCTTATAATGAGTTTTTAAAGGAAATCTATTTTTCTGATAAAAATGCAAAAAATTGAAGGTAATAATAGTTCAGGGTATTTTTTCGCTCAAAAAACTTTTTATTTCAAAATAGAATTTTATCATATTCAAACACTTCTATACTTCAATGAATCAAGTAAAATATATAATAATACTCTTAGTTACCTATAGATATCCTGTAAAAACGATGCAATTCATCCGAGTATTCTTTCAAATTTACCTATCTAAACAGCATAATTAACGGTCATAAAGACGACCAAACGGCATTTGAAGCCGATATTTGAATTCAACGTGTAAAATATTCCTTATAATGAGTTTTTAAAGGTAATCCATTTTTGTGAAAAACATTGGAGACGCCTCTATGGGGAGGACGGAGAGGGCCCTCAGACTCGACCATGATACGAGCACCGTCAGATCTTCGTTGGAGACGCCTCTATGGGGAGGACGGAGCGGGCCCTAGTTCAGGGTATTTTTTCGCTCAAACAAATTTTTATTTGAAAATTGAATTCTATCACATTCAAACAGTTCTATACTTGAGTTAATCAAGGAAAATATATAATAATGCTCTTAGTTACCTACAGATATCCTGTAAAAACGATGCAAATCATCAGAAAGTTCTTTCAAATTTACGTATCTAAACAGCATAATAAACGGTCATAGAGACTACCAAACGGCATTTTAAGCAGAGATTTGAATTCAACATAACAAATTCTCCTTATAATGAGTTTTTAAAGGAAATCTATTTTTATGAGAAAAATACCAAAAATTGAGGGTATTTTTTCGCTCAAAAAACTTTTTATTTCAAAATTGAATTTTATCACATTCAAACACTTCTATACTTGAACTGATCAAGGAAAATATATAATAATGCTCTTAGTTACCTATAGATATCCTGTAAAAACGATGCAAATAATCAGAAAATACTTTCAAATTTACTTATTCAAACTGCATTATAAACGGTTATAAAGACGACCAAACTGCATTTTAAGCTAAGATTTGAATTCAACATGACAAATACTCCTTATGACAAGTTTTTAAAGGAAATCTATTTTTCTGATAAAAATGCCAAAAATTGAAGGTAATAGTTCAGGGTATTTTTTCGCTCAAAAAAATTTTTATTTCAAAATTGAATTTTATCATATTCGAACACTTCTATACTTGAATGAATCAAGGAAAAAATATAATAATACTCTTTGTTACATATAGATGTCCTGTAAAAACGAGGTAAATCATCCGAAAATTATTTCAAATTTACGTACTTAAACGGCATAATTAACGATCATAAAGACGACCAAACGGCATTTTAAGCCAAGATTTGAATTCAACATGAAAAATACTCCTTATAATGAGTTTTTTAAGAAAATCAATTTCTTTGAGAAAAATGCCAAAAATTGAAGGTAATAGTTCAGGGTATTTTTTCGCTCAAAAAACTTTTTATATCAAAAATGAATTTTATCACATTCAAACACCTCTATACTTGAATTAATCAAGGAAAATATATAATAATGCTCTTAGTCACTTATAGATAACCTGTAAAAACGATGCAATTCATCAGAAAATTCTTTCAAATTTACGTTTTTAAACAGCATAATTAACGGTCATAAAGACTACCAAGCGGCATTTTAAGTCGAGATATGAATTCAACATGACAAATACTCCTTATGATAAGTTTTTATAGGAAATCTATTTTTCTGATAAAAATGCAAAAAATTGAAGGTAATAGTTCAGGGTATTTTTTCGCTCAAAAACTTTTTATTTCAAAATTGAATTTTATCATACTCAAACACTTCTATACTTGAATGAATCAAGGAAAATATATCATAATACTCTTTGTTACATATTGATGTCCTGTAAAAACGATACAAAACATCCGTAAATTCCTTCAAATTTACGTAATTACAAGGCATGATTAACGGTCATAAAGACGACCACACGGTATTTTAAGCCAAGATTTGAATTCACCATTACAAATACTCCTTATAATGCGTTTTTAAAGGAAATCTATTTTTCTGAGAAAAATGCAAAAAGTTGAAGGTAATAGTTCAGCGTATTTTTTCGCTAAAAAAACTTTTTATTTCAAATTTGAATTTTATCATATTCAAACACTTCTATACTTCAATGAATCAAGGAAAATGTATAATAATAATCTTTGTTACATATAGATGTCCTGTAAAAACGATACAAATCATCCGTAAATTCTCTGAAATTTACGTACTTAGACGGCATAATTAACGGTCATAATGAAGACCAAACGGCATTTTAAACCAAGACTTGAATTCATCATGAAAAATACTCCTTATAATGAGTTTTTTAAGAAAATCTATTTTCCTGATAAAAATGCCAAAAATTGTAGGTAATAGTTCAGGGTATTTTTTCCCTCAAAAACTTTTTATTCTAAAATCAAACTTTATCACATTCAAACACTTCTATACTTGAATTAATCAAGGAAAATATATAATAATGCTCTTAGTAACCTGTAAAAACGATGCAAATCATCAGAAAATTCTTTCAAATTTACGTATTTAAACAGCATAATTAACGGTCATAAAGACTACTAAACGGCATTTTAAGCAGAGATTCGAATTCAACATGACAAATACTCTTTATAATGCGTTTTTAAAGGAAATCTATTTTTTTGATAAAAATGCCAAAAATTGAAGGTAATAGTTCAGGTTATTTTTTCGCTCAAAAAATTTTTATTTCAAAAGTGAATTTTGTCATATTCAAACACCTCTATACTTGAATGAATCAAGGAAAATATATAATAATACTTTTTGTTACATATAGATGTCCTGTAAAAACGATACAAAACATCCGTAAATTCTTTCAAATTTACGTAATTAGACAGCATAATTAACGGTCATAAAGACGACCAAACGGCATTTTAAGCAAGATTTGAATTCAACATGAAAAATACTCCTTATAATGAGTTTTTAAAGGAAATCTATTTTCTGAGAAAAATGCCAAAAATTGAAGGTAATAGTTCAGGGTATTTTTTCGCTCAAAAAACTTTTTATTTCAAAATTGAATTTTATCACATTCAAACACTTCTATACTTGAATTGATCAAGGAAAATATATAATAATGCTCTTAGTTACCTATAGATATCCTGTAAAAACGATGCAAATCATCAGAAAATTCTTTCAAATTTACGTTTTTAAACAGCATAATTATCGGTCATAAAGACTACCAAGCGGCATTTTAAGTCGAGATTTGAATTCAACATGACAAATAGTCCTTATGATAAGTTTTTATAGGAAATCTATTTTTCTGATAAAAATGCAAAAAATTGAAGGTAATAGTTCAGGGTATTTTTTCGCTCAAAAAACTTTTTGTTTTGAAATTGAATTTTATCATACTCAAACACTTCTATACTTGAATGAATCAAGGAAAATATATAATAATACTTTTTGTTACATATAGATGTCCTGTAAAAACGATACAAAACATCCGTAAATTCTTTCAAATTTACGTAATTAGACAGCATAACTAACGGTCATAAAGACGACCACACGGTATTTTAAGCCAAGATTTGAATTCAACATGAAAAATACTCCTTATAATGAATTTTTAAAGAAAATCTATTTTTATGAGAAAAATGCTAAAAATTGAAGGTAATTCAGCGTATTTTTTCGCTCAAAAAACTTTTTATTTCAAAATAGAATTTTATCATATTCAAACACTTCTATACTTGAATTGATCAAGGAAAATATATAATAATGCTCTTAGTTCCCTATAAATATCCTGTAAAAACGATGCAAATCATCAGAGAATACTTTCAAATTTACTTATTTTAACAGCATAATAAACAGTTATAAAGACGACGAAACGGCATTTTAAGCTAAGATTTGAATTCAACATGAAAAATACTCCTTATAATAAGTTTTTAAAGGAAATCTACTTTTCTGATAAAAATGCCAAAAATTGAAGGTAATAGTTCAGGGTATTTTTTCGTCAAAAAACTTTTTGTTTTGAAATTGAATTTTATCATATTCAAACACTTCTATTCTTGAATGAATCAAAGAAAATCTATAATAATACTCTTTGTAAGATATTGATGTCCTGTAAAAACGATGCAAATCATCCGAAAATTCTTTCAAATTAACGTACTTAGACGGCATAACTAACGGTCATAAAGACGACCAAACGGTATTTTAAGCAGAGATTTGAATTCAACATGACAAATACTCCTTATAATGAGTTTTTAAAGGAAATCTATTTTTCTGATAGAATTGCCAAAAATTTTTATCAGGGTATCCTTTCGCTCAAACAACTTTTTGTTTTAAAGTTGAATTTTATCATATTGACACACTGCTATGCTTGAATTAATGAAGGAAAATATATAATAATACTCTTTCTTACATATAGATGTCCTGTAAAAACGATGCAAATCATTCGAAAATTCTTTCAAATTTACGTATTTAAACAGCATAATTAACGGTCATAAAGACTACCAAACGGCATTTTAAGCTAAGATTTGAATTCAACATGAAAATTACTCCTTATAATGAGTTTTTAAAGGAAATCTATTTTTCTGAAAAAAAAGCCAAAAATTGAAGGTAATAGTTCAGGGTATTTTTTCGCTCAAAAAACTTTTTATTTCAAAATTGAATTTTATCACATTCAAACACTTCTATACTTGAATTAATCAAGGAAAATGTATAATAATGCTCTTAGTTACCTATAGATATCCTGTAAAAACGATGCAAATCATTAGAAAATACTCTCAAATTTACGAAATAAACAGCATAATTAACGGTCATAAAGACGACCAAACGGCATTTTAAAACGAGATTTGTATTCAACATGACAAATGCTCCTTATAATGAGTTTTTAAAGGAAATCTATTTTTCTGATGAAAATGCCGAAAATTGAAGGTAATTAGTTCAGGGTATTTTTTCGCTCAAAATACTTTTTATTTCAAAGTTGAATTTTATCACATTCAAACATTTCTATACTTGAAGTGATCTAGGAAAATATGTAATAATGCTCTCAGTTCCCTATAGATATCCTGTAAAAACGATGTAAATCATCAGAAATTACTTTCAGATATACGTATATAACGTTTATAAAGACGACCAAACTGCATTTGAAGTCGAGATTTGAATTCAACATAACAAAGACTCCTTATAATGTGTTTTTAAAGGAAATCTATTTTTCTGAGAAAAATGCCAAAAATTGAAGTAAAAAATCCTTTAGAACCAGTTATTCTCACTTCAATAAAGAAATGAAGTTGTTGTTGAAAGGTAACATTTCTCTTATCAAAAATTTGTCATCTTTGTCTCCATTGCCATATATGTATGGACTTATCAAAACACATAAACAGAATTTTGCAGCAAGACCTATAGTGAGTTTCGTAGGCTCCATCACATATAATTTGTCAAAATGGTTAGTTTCCTTATTAAGCCCTTTAATGGGTAAGGTATTAAATTCTAATATCATGAACAATGTAGATTTAGTCAACAAGCTAAACAATATCAATATTAATTTTGATTTCAAACTAGTTAGCTTTGATGTTTCCTCACTTTTCACTAAAGTTCCACTTGATGACCTTTTAGAATATTCTTGGATGATATTCATTTACCTGTTTCAAAGTCTAATTTCATTGAACTGATTAAATTTTGTATAAAAGACTGTGTATTTCAATTTAATGGAGATTATTATGCTCAAAAATTTGGTATGGCAATGGGTAACCCTCTTTCACCTGTACTAAGTAATCTTTATATGGAATTTTTTGAAACAAAATTACTAAAGGATATCTTAACTTAGACTAATGCAATTTGGTTTAGGTATGTAGATGATGTTCTTTGTGTTTGGCCAACAAATGAAAATTTACAAATATTTCTTCCCTTACTTAACAATTTAGTACCTTCCATCAAATTTACTGTAGAAAATGAAAGTAATGGCATGTTACCATTTTTAGATTGCATGATCCATAGACGCGCAAGTCTGGTTTCTTCGACTCGTCCATACACACACACACACACACACACACACACACACACGCACACACACACACACACACACACACACACACACACACACACGCACACACACACACACACACACACACACACACACACACACACACACACACACAAGATTATGTAAGGGAGCCCTGGACATTTTCTTTGCATGTCTTCTCCATCATTTTCCACACGTATTCTGCAGTATTGTTCACGGATTTTCTCTTGAATTTTCAACACTTTTTCTCCATCTTTTCTGTCAACATGTTTCCTTAATCAACTCCCTCACATTATCTGTATATTCTACACCTTTTCTCCATCATTTTCCGCTCATGTTCTCCACCATTTTCCACAAGTTTTCTCCACCATTTTCAACACCATTTCGCAATCATTTTCTTCACCATTTTCAGCGCGATTTCACTAGCATTTCCTCCACCATTTTCAGCACGATTTCGCCAGCATTTTCTCCACCATCTTCGGCACGATTTCACTAGCATTTTTTCCATCATTTTTCACATGTCTCTCCATCATCTTCAGCACATCTTCTGCAGTATTCCCCACATATTTACTCGTTCCTTCCTCTACACACAGTATCACAAAGCTCAGTAGTCCTAACCGCTTCTTGTGCATTACGAACACCGATATTAATCAACATACTGTCATTAGATTTATGTCATGGGTGATTGGTTGGTTGGTTGGTTGGTTCGTTCGTTCGTTCGTTGGTCGGTTGGTTAGTCAGTTGGTTGGTTGGTTGTGCTACCTCCACTAGCCGAAAAAAAAATAATGTAGACTTTTTCAGTTGTTAAAGATAATGATTCTATGGTCACACATACTCTCTCTGTATCATCTATGGCACACGATATCAGCGGGTAGTGGGTGAGCGGGTAGTGGGTGGGCTAGTAGTGGGTGGGCTAGTAGTGGGTGGACTGGTAGTGGGTGGGTGGTATCACTACCCAAGGTTCCTCTGCAACCTCGGGGTTCAGCCGCCCACCAGACGCGGGCGGGGTGGATGGTGGCATATATATAAATGTATACATCAGCCTCTGGAATGGGCGGCCCGCCCGTAACTGTCACAGTACAGCTGTAAACACCGGGGGGAAACACATCCCGTTTTCACTATTCTCAAATTGCATAGACGGGGCCATTGTTGTCGGAGGGGTGGAGGAATGCTACACCCGCGGCCGACTTGACGTACGCATCACGTATAATGTGTGATGGGGAGGGGAGGAGTTCAGGGGATGAGTCCGAATGGGAAGGACGGGAGAGAGAGAGAGAGAGAGAGAGAGAGAGAGAGAGAGAGAGAGAGAGAGAGAGAGAGAGAGAGAGAGAGAGAGAGAGAGAGAGAGAGAGAGAGAGAGAGAGAGAGAGAGAGAGAGTGCTCAGGGCACAGGAAGACAACGATTGCATTGGGATTCACATTCATGCCAGTCACCGTGAAAGATTAGGGAGACTATAATGCCAAACCACAGCCACACAGGAGGTGTGTGTGTGTGTGTGTGTGTGTGTGTGTGTGTGTGTGTGTGTGTGTGTGTGTGTGTGTCACACCAACAAGTCAATTTTCTCATAAAAACAAGTTGTTACACCCAAGAGAGACCCTTCAATTCCTTTGTTAAAAACAAGTGGTGGATTAACGACGGTAGATGAACCAGGAACCCTGCATATGATGCCAAGCAACATGTAGCAGAAGTGTAGATATAAGGTCATGTCTCTGTTCTTTAAGAATGATCAAATAATAGAAAGAAAATAGATAATATTTCTATTTCTTATCATGGGAACTTAATGTGGCTTGAGTGAAAGGTGTAATATGCAAATATGATATTAGCCAGACGCCTCATTAGTAAGGAACTGTCGGATATGTTGGAACCAATTAGCGAGCTGCATGAACGTCAGGCAATAATCAACCATGCTAATAACCACCTTGACATTTACGCTAAGGATCAATTGGCGTTCCTTCCACACCTGTGTGAGACGTGGTACAACTAGGTTGATCACATTAGCTGGTGGGTAAGGGAGGTAACACGGACAAAATTTTACCTCGAAGACGAGGCCTCAAAAGCTAAACGTCTCCTTCGTTATGAGGAAGGACCTGAAACTCACTATTGTATATCGTGAGGTATGTGTTTCTTATAGTAATAGATAGATAGATAGATAGATAGACAGACAGATAGATAGATAGTTGAATGGGTATATATATATATATATATATATATATATATATATATATATATATATATATATATATATATATATATATATATATATATATATATATATATATATATATATATCCCAACCTTGGCACTAGATGTATCCCAACTCTCGCACTATAGGTATCCCAACCCTGGCACTATATGTATCCCAACCCTGGCACTAGATTATCCCAACCCTGGCACTATATGTATCCCAACCCTGGCACTATATGTATCCCAACCCTGGCACTATATGTCAGGTCCTGACCTTTCCCGACCATATAGCCTCTGGTTCTCCACTGCTATAAACCTGTTATATTCATCACCTCCTTGTTATATCTGGCCATCCTACCATGAATTATAATGCTGAACAAACGCGCGGGTCAGGATATATCTGTCAGATATGCTGGTATTACAAAGGTAACAACAGTCAAGTATAATTGGTCATATCCAGTTTACACGCTCTATGGAATTTTCATCGTTTTCTGTATGAATGTGTCTGTATGTAAACAAATATAGTTTACCTATGGGTAGTATGTATAACGTACGATCATTAAATATTTCAGTTTTTCCTTTTTTTTTATCATACACGAGTGGCTGGTCATGCAAACATAGGTGAAAATGTTCACGTATTCTTCTTGATAACTAATGACAACTCCTCACTTTTAGTTACCCCTTAATAACTAATGACAGCTCCTCACTTTTAGTTACTCCTTAAAACATATTTGAGTAGATGTTAATGATCGTTTGCTGTTGTTATTGCTACTTATGTTCTGAAGAGAACTTTTAAGATCGTAAAGTTTGCACGTGTAATGATATTGAGATTTGATTCGCTTTTACTACAGTTTCCCTAAGCACCTTCCATTTCCTGTTGATTTCCCTTCATTACCTTAAGAACTCTTGTTGAAGTTAGTGTGTCTTTTCATGATGGCGAAGGTAACATATCCCTCGCAAATCTTTCATTTATCACAGCAACAAAGGAAGAAGGAAGATGTCTCGCATATCTTAGATAATGAAAAACAATACATCAGAAGATAATGCTTTCCTTTGCCTCTTCAAAATTGATTGTCGGGATAAAGTCCTCATTTTAAGGGTGTCATTTAGGAGTAACATTTTCTACAGGAGTCTATGGTATACCCATTTAAGGACATCTGAGGTCAGAAGTCGGGTGCAAAAATTTAGTAAAAACGTTTAGAGGACGTGGACATGATATAACTCTAATCTTTATCAAATCAATCTCTTTGAGGAGCTATATTTTTCCGTATTAGAGTGGGAAGATCTATATAAAGATTATGACTGGTAAATCTCTTCGATTAACTCACCCTTGCTGAAGATATTGCTCTTCCAGATGACGTCCTTTGTAAGACCCAGTGCTGTTAAAGCTCATTATATTGATCTAGTCCAGTGGAAATAATGGCCCTCGACGTTGAGGAAGCTCGCCAGGCGTGTAATAACCGTGGGCGATGGAACAACTTTGTCCAAGAACTATATCGACAGATGGAACTCAGGACCCGCCCGTCGTAAGCATGAGATAAGTGAGGCGAGAGGAAATTCATAGGAAATGCACAGGAAGGTCAGATAGCAGTGGACCCTGATGGTCCATGACGAGGTCATCTGCTGGAGGAGAGTACATGGGAAGGATAGATAACACTGGAACCAGATGGCCTATGATGAGGTTATCTTTTTGAGGACAGTACATGAGAAGGAAAGATAACAAGAGATTTGAGGATCCATGATGAGGTTATCTACCTGAGGACTGTACATGAGGACAGACAACAGGAGACCTGATGTTCTATGATGAGATTATCAGCTTGAGGACAGAACATGGGAAGGACATTTAACAGGAAACCCTAATGGCCTCTTACGAGGTTATCTGGGATTTACATGAGTTTACATGAGAAAGACAACAGAAGGCCTGATTGGCTCGCGACTGGATTGTCTGGTAAAAGACAAAACAGTAAAGGATGAGGTATTAAAATGAACATATACCTATTCTCCTGTTCACTATCTTACACTCAACATGTATTGAGTTTCATAGTAAACACATGGCGTTAGAATACATACTCTCGAACTGATATTGTAAATACATATATATGTGGTGGTCTATCCACTACAAAATAACCAGTCCAGCAATAGCGATACATGCCCAGATTAGATGAACCTTTGGTTCTAAATATCAGAGTTTATAGTCCAAACGATAATATTTCAAGCAGCAGGCAGTCTTGAGAACGATGTGTATTATCTTGAATTTATGATAGCCAGGCCAGAGGGATTTTAATGCAATTGGACTGTTGGATATAAATCTTTCGAGAGGAGAGAAATGCGATTTTCACTTGCAGTAATTTATTCCGTGCTTCGCTGGGAAATCTGTCACCTGCAGTTATAATGCATTCATCAGTGAATGCACCATTATAAGTAAAGATGATAAAGATAACAAAGAACAACTGTCTTTTGTGTTAACTGAGACTTGTAGAATTCCGTAATGTCTTTATACATCCAATAGATAATTGTTCTACCTTACATGGTGTCAGATCCTGTCTCTTAATATACTGATACTTTTAATTAGTTACCTGTTGATGGTAAGACTTGAAAGTAATATACATTAGGTCAATGGCCCCCATAGGATGGTACATATACCCTTAACTACTGGTACTCGAAATGCCGTATAGATGGTACGCGGTGTTAGTCTAACAAGTTCCTATCGCAAAGAAATGTGAACACATCTTTAAGTTCAGGAATTTTGAACAATATACATTACAGGTGATTCATTATGGACAGGCATGTTATTAATGTCAGATTTATTCTACCTCAAAAAAAAAAATGCCTATGTTCAGCTGCGATTTTTAAATGCACAGCGTTAAACAATGGCAGACGTGATCGGATTGTTAAACGCGACCCATAACATGGTTGGGTACAGCGGCACTCAAGGATTTCCGTGTTTGTGGCCTCTCCTCCTGCTATAGTGTGAAGGTGAAATGATAACCCAGAGGAGACGACTCATCCCTCTAAGCTGTCGTATTAATGGAGAAAATGAAATACTTGATCACTGGAAATTATATGATGGATGTTTTATAACACAATTGGCTGGGGGACCTATATATACATAACTCTGTCCGTTCATAACAGGGAAGTCTTAAATCACAGATTTCATTTGTCTTCGACGTTTAATAGCTTGGTGAGGTGTATTAAACTCTAAATGGGGAAATGAACGAGTATTGCAGACTGAAAGTGAAGGAAAATGATTCATAAGCAAGTTGAGGAAAATCGTATAACACACAGCTGTTGTCAAAGCCAAGAATTTGTTGATTAGTTTCTGCTCCACTTTAGTGTCGAAACAACATTTTTTTGCGACAAGTCGAGGTGTGCCGACATTTCCTCCGCCTTTACAGAAAGATATACATCATGCTCATACTCTTACTCACAAAGATTCAGCTTCACAATCATTGTTATTATAAGAATATATTTGAAGATCTGATCAGTGACTATGTAGTCAGACCCGGCACATCATCTTATGGTCTTCAATGATCAAAACTCCAAGAAGGACGGAACTTCGAAGCCTTGTCTTGACAACGTTAGATTTAATAAGAGATTTTTTGTATCATGTATGACTGGCACATAGTAGGGTCTCTGGCTCTTGACTTAACTCACCCACAGTCCTAAAACCATCCTGATAATATCTTTCTTGGATGGTTGTAATCGCTGGTGCTGTGATCATAATAGTAATCGCTACAGTTCACCACTGGACTTACCATTAACAGCAGTGGTAACAGGGCTTTGAGGACCTTGAGTCTCTATACTTTATGTAAAGTTATGTTACTTAGATGAATTATAAGTTTATATTCTTATATTCATAACAAGTCTGTCTCATTAATTCGAAAGGGCATACAAGAATATGCCTGTGATATTTACCGTACAATACAATCGTGTGTTGAAAGCAGAAATATTCTTTACTTTGCATCAAGGAGAACTGTTGCAAATGTCAAGTGGAAGCCCCGCAAATGGGATTTCCCTCTGTATTTCATATAGTAGGCGATGGTAGACCTAAATACATCAGTAAATAAATCAACAGAGTCTGGTATATTGAATTCGGGCAGCTGTTCGGCTGAAAATATACCGTTGAGAAATTACAGCTGAGGATCATAATAGTAATTAGTTGATTAATCACAAAAGAGCTTGCGCGCGCGCCCGTGTGTGTGTGTGTGTGGGGGGGGGGGGAGACAGGAAGGCATTGACGGTGATGAAAGTTGATGGTTAATGCCACTGACTGCCAAAAAAAATGGGGGGGGGGGGTAGAGGGTATGGGGAAGGTAGAAGAGGGAGGCAGAATTCATCTGGTGAGTTAAAGTGAGCCAGGAAGAAGGCGATGGTTGAGGAAGCCGTAATGCAGAAGGTCCACTGTTTCTCTGTGGGTTCCTAAACTTAATTAAAGGCGAATTGGGTTAAGCTACGAGGGTGATGAAGAGCAGATTATAGTTGTTAGGTTGAGAGAGAGAGAGAGAGAGAGAGAGAGAGAGAGAGAGAGAGAGAGAGAGAGAGAGAGAGAGAGAGAGAGAGAGAGAGAGAGAGAGAGAGAGAGAGAGAGAGAGAGAGAGAGAGAGAGAGAGCACACCTAACGTGATATAGAGGTAGGATCTGCAGCTGTGGACCATTCTCTGAACCTTCACCTCAGAAGTTCCTGCAGGAAGAAAGAATTAAATGAAGTTATGATTGATGATTTTGGGCGATGTAACGAGGATCGTGGAGAGGGATGAGTGGGGTGAATGGGAAGGGGTGGTGGCTAAATGGGGACAGGAGGTGGAGAGGTGGGGAAGGAAGGAATGTGTGGGGACATGTGTGAGTAGGAAGGGGAAGAATACGTGTGGAGGGAAGAACTGAGTGGGGAGGAGGGAAGAAGGGAGATGGGGAAAAGAGGTGGAGGGGACATGTACAGGTGGATGGGACAGACATACGGGTGGGGGGACAGATATATAAGTAGAGGGGACGGATATACAGGTGGAAGGGACATATACAGGTGGAGAGGACAGATATATAGATGGAGGGGACAAGCATACAGGTAGAAGGGACAGATATATAGACTGAGGGGGCATGAAAGACAGGTACAATGAGATGAAGAGATAAGCTGAGGAGACAGGATGGGACAAACAGCAATTGGAGAGGACAGGAGGATACAGAGGTGGAGGGGACGGGAGGGGACCTGCCATTCTTGAAGCAGCCATCATCAGTCACACGAGGTCGTGACTTCCCATGACCCTAACTCAGTACCCTAACCCTGACCTGGTGTATCCTTACAGTACATCTCACTCCTACAGGATAGTTTACCTCTCCAGTATAGTTTACCCCTGCAGTAAAGTTTACTCCTACAGTTTGATTCACCCTTGCAGTATAGTTTACTCCTACATTATAGTTTACCTCAGCCAGTATAGTTTGCCCCTGCAGTATGGTTTACCTCCACAAGATAGTTTACCTCTGAATAAGATCCCAGACTAAGCTTTGTGGGGTAGAACACCTCCGAAATCATCATAAGCTATACGTAAGGTAAGGATTTATACTGAGGACAGAACACTCCCGCCAGTACCAGGGAGAGGACAGAACACTCCCGCCAGTACCAGGGAGAGGACAGAACACTCCCGCCAGTACCAGGGAGAGGACAGAACACTCCCGCCAGTACCAGGGAGAGGACAGAACACTCCTGCTAGTACCAGGGAGAGGACAGAACACTCCCGCCAGTACCAGGGAGAGGACAGAACACTCCTGCTAGTACCAGGGAGAGGACAGAACACTCCTGCTAGTACCAGGGAGAGGACAGAACCCTCCTGCTAGTACCAGGGAGAGGACAGAACACTCCCGCCAGTACCAGGGAGAGGGCAGAACCCTCCTGCTAGTATAGATAAGAAAAGATAGCTACGATTACGCATACAGAGATCATGGTATGAAAAACGATTCGATTTACTCTATAATCTCTCCGAAGCCCAGTACTAATATGTAGTTGATGGTGTCCCAGTACTCAGGTGAGGAATGACAAAACCAGAAATGTAGCTTCAAAAAAAAGTTATTCCGAGAAACGGTCTACTGACTTACCTTAAAAGCTGAAATAAACACTCTAAGAGATTTTCTTGGAAAAGAGAATAATCTAAAGGTAATTGAGATTCGTTTATCATAATAAAACAACACCAAAATCATAAAAATCGAGCCATGAACTACGAAGTTTTAGGGACTTTAAAGGTCGCTCGACGTAAAGGTCGGAGAAGCGACATTTAAATCTGGCGCGCTACACACGTAAACAAAGCGAGGCGAGAGGTTTTAAATGGATAAGTTTATATACGGTTATCATGTGTTGTAGAAGGCTAAATCTATTTCAGGAGTGTGATTAACTAACTTTGAAAATATCATAGAAAAGGATAAAACTAGTTTTGACGAATGCAACCACATTTTCTGTTTTTTTTTTTTTTTTTTTTTTTTCTTTTTGGTCGAATTTTGTGATTCCTGAGGCGTTTTGAAAGCGACCTGTTAGGAAACAAGACATTAACTCTCAGGGAACGTGATATATTATGTAAACACATAATGAAAAATCAGTCATATGCGCAGGAACAAAAGTGATCAAGTATATCGAGTACAAGAATCTGCCATTGTGGTTGAAATACATCATCTCACAACCCATGAACCGCCAAGATTATAAATTTCAGGCAAAACACCGTCTTCATTGTGCACATGTGAGATCGGCTTCCTCTCCAACGTTAGGGAGAGCAGAAAATCTTTATGATGGATGCTCAGGACGAACTCAACCGCGGGTAAAAGTCTCCCTTGTCTCTGGCAATGTTTGTGAGTCTGATGATGCCAACCGTCGCACTCTGAGACATACGGACAATAGACCAGGTATATCCCAGCTCTTAACTCTACCCTCGCCCACACTGAGGCGTCAGGTGTTGAGGAGCGGGAGGAGGAGGAGGAGGAGGAGGAGGAGCAGGCGGCGTCAGGTGTTGAGGGGAAGGAGGAGGTTTGCCAGAGAACCCCGTAGAGATTTATTTATAAGTGGTGTTAGCAGAGAGAGGGAAGCCTGAGAAAGGACCTAGTGATAGGTTATGCTTCGTGCGCGTCATAAGCCACCATCATTGTAAGGGAGGTAATCAACGAAGACTCTTTGGGAGTGATTAATAGGGTATCACTTTTTAGAACAGCTAAAATAAATGATGTTAAATCAGTGTTGGCGCGACTAATGCTCAGCGGAAAGGTGAAGCAAGTCTTGTATAATGTAAATGATAATACCATGGAACACTCGGCAAGCCACAGCATCTCATGATCAATGTGTGGTCGTTGGCAACTCAGCTGTGGACCATTGTGATGTTTGTTTCTTTCCCTGCACGGCTAAACTTTAGAACTCATGTACTTTTTATATGTTTTTCACAACAGCTGCAAACTACACCTTTTTGAAAGGCTGTTTTTATTGAATTCCTACAAAACTCCCAGATTCTTTTTCCTTTTCTATAGCTCAAAAAGTTCGCGCATTCATAGAGAGGTTCACAAGGGCCTCCAGGAAGGTTTTGACCGTGGACACCACCCGTAGCTTCTGCTGGGAAGGAGGTGGCAGTGTCTTCCTACTCTCCAGTGTCCCTCTGGTGAGGTTACGCGATGAGGATGGGTTACAGTGTAGCGTTCATCGCACACCTTGCTTGTTTTACAACGCTGTTGTTCTCTGCTGCCACATCACGGCAATCAAAGGAAAAGAAAAAAAAAAGAGGAAAAACAGAGGCAGGTAAGTGAAGAAGGAAGAGGGGGAAGTAAAACGAATGCACAGACAGATGAAGGTAAAGAAGGTATGAAAAAGAAGAACGAGGTGATAAAGGCGATAAAGTGGATGAAAGATAAATGTATATGATAAAACCAAACAGCTTTGCTTTTATAGTGTCTAAGAAACACACATCAATAAATGCAAACCCATTCATTTATCTCAAATGTCTTTATATACATTTGTAAAAGTTACATTTCTAAGATGATTTATCAAAGCAAACAGGAAATAATAAACGTGTAAAAAATATGGTCTGTAAATACAGTTCTATAAGCTTTCCCATTCCGGAAACCCGCGCAACATCTGGCAAGAATTTCCGACCAGTTTGCGTCGTCAGCTCCTTGAGAACAAAATTCAATTGGTGTTGAGTCGAGGCTCTGATGTGACATTACACAGAGAGAAGGGCCTCTGCTGGGGTCGCCCCCTTACCTGCACTTTGCCTTTGTGTTGTATAGTTTTGTTGCTGTTGGTGGTGGTGATGGTGGTGGTGTGTGTGTGTGTGTGTGTAAAACTACATATTTGTAATTACCTATTTGTTTAGTACGGGGAAGGAGTTCTACATTTATGGAGCACCAGTTCTTCAACTTTCGTTACTTTTAAAGAACATTTAAACATCCTTTCATCCACAACTCTGATACTACTGAATTCTTGATGTCTTTTGAAACTATCCTTTGAAGTGATCCTCGTTACTGCGTACTTCGCTCTTTCTTTGCATTCTTCAAAGAATTGCTTACCGTCCACATTTACAAGCCAGATTAATGTAAGTTAAAAAACAGTTAAGTGAGCATCTCTTCATCCATGGTCTTCTTTTTTCTGATATTAGCCTCTAGAAACTTAAACTCTCGAACAGTTTTTTCTCACACAGATCTATATCCTGTTTCCTACTAGGTCATAATCATAACGAAGCCTTCTACCCCGTGTCTCATCTTTATTTGTACAATCTACTTAGGCTAAACTTCATTAACCATATATGAGACTACGCGGGTAAGCTCTCCAGGTATGTACCTTTGTGAGTAGAGGCAACACTGGTCGTCCCTACCTTTTCTTATGATCTTACCATCGTCAGCAAACGTAGTCAGGTGTGAATCTTGAAATTCTAGCAAATGGTTTACAGGGATCAAGAAGAACAATGGCTCCAACACTGAGCTCTGGGGCACTCCACCGGTGACCACAACCCATTCAGAATAAGCTACCCTCACCTGCCTTCTATACTTCCTTTGACGAAAATGACCTTCAGTCCTCCAAAGGAGCCCCCCTTTCATGCTTATCAGAAACTACAGCCTCACACTTGGGCAGTTTCTTCTTTACAGGTAATCACCAATTTACTTTCTGAATACCACAATGTTGTTCAGCACAAGTTTCCAATCTCCTTAAATTAAGTCGCGACATTTGCTCTCTTCCACTCCCTCAGAACTGTATCCTCCATCATCGAGTCTCTGAACAAATTCTAGAGGCCTGCCAGGTGCTCCGACACACTACTTGAACACGTACAGCGAGGCTTCATCAAGACCATACGCTTTAATTAGATCAAGACCCATCAATAGCCTACTTATGTCTTTTCTAACCAATGTCATTACTTCCCTAATCTTCCTTTTCATCCCATCTCGCTGGTGGAGAGGTTATGGTGTCCTTCACGATGAATGCACTTTTCAACTTAAGTTCCTCACATATCTTCTTGTCGTCTTGAACAACCCCTAACCTAACCTCCGGATCCTTCGGCTCGATTAGCTGCTCTCTTACCGGCAGTTTACAACAGATGAATATATTCATGGTTTTATAGTCTTCAACTGCTTTGTCTGCAGCATTTTTGGAACGCAATAAAGTTATTAGAAAAGACTTATGCATGCAGCTGAGGGGTGTTGAAGAGACACGGGGGCCTAATGATGTCTTACCATATGTGCATAATGTGTTTTCAGAAACACGTAAGAGTTTGCTGGAAATATTCAGAAAGTCGGAGAAAGAGAGTGTAATGCCAAGGGAGTTGAGGAGAGCAGTTGTCCAGCGGATTCTTGATAAAAAGAGAGATGGGTTGGTTGGTTGTTTGGGTTTCAGGCCTATCAACTGCCAGGGTCATTAAGGCCGTCCCATCATTATTAACAACATCATAATTCTAACATTGTAACTCCTTATTTAGAGAGATGGGGATATTGACTTGAAATATAGACCAATACCTCTGGTGATTGTTGTCTATGTAAGACATCAACAAAAGGGACCAGAGAACAAATGAATGATTACTTGCAAATGGGTACGTTACCTGAGCGCGATGTGTCTGTGTCTGTACTGACGATAGGGAAGCTATCTGAGCTGGTTGTGTGTGTGTGTGTGTGTGTGTGTGTGTGTGTGTGTGTGTGTG